>NC_092862.1:90594656-90639028 GCF_032062135.1 Pyxicephalus adspersus
ATGAATGGCACATGAGTGATCAGAAGGGGAATAATCTTTCAGAATCTTTTTTTTCTAGATTTTCCTCCTTTAAAATTGGATGCGTCTTATATTCCGGAGCGTCTTATACGGCGAAAAATACGGTAATTATTTTATCTCCCAGGCAGTTGTAATTATTTTAACAACAATTATTTTAACAGTAAGTAGTTAAGTGCAAAATGCAATTAGAATGTCATGTCATAGGAATAGGGCTAAACCACTGTCTTCCTGCTGATACTGTCAGCAGTAAAACAATAAAGGAATTCCATAGTGATTTGTCCTTTTAAGGAGAAAAGAATAATACAAATTTCAATTTCAATTCAGAGATCACAAACATCTACCAATGTTTTCTCAGGTCAATAATTAATATACTTAAAGAGAAATAAAAATAAAATGAGTCATCCATCAATGTAAATGTAAATTTATCAGATTAATATTATAAATGCACACTTATTCCTCTGTCATGTTATTAAAATAAAATTTTAGAAACACTACGTTATCAGAGGAAGAATAACATTTTCAATGTGCTTTTCATTTTTGACACTGAAATATAATATTAGCAGTTGAATACTAAATCATTACCTCTTTCATGACCAGCACCTTAAAGTAGACCTATGACCACATTTTTTACTTCATATAAAAGGGTGGCTAAACCTTTTTTTTTTAAATAAAAAAGTTTTTTTTTTTAATACTAATATTTTCAGGGAGGACCCCTTCATTTCCATCTTAACTCCCGTGGCAGTAAAGTCTGAACAGGTAATCCGCAACATCCAGGGATACATACATCCAGGAGGCTGAAGGGTGCACCCTCTGATTGAGAAGGGCTTTCCTGGAGAAGGTAAAAAAAAAAAGAAGTGCCAACCTCATGCATGCACCCAATCTCTTACCTCTGTGATGCAAAATTGGATGATCAAAGAAGAAGCCGGAAGAAGAAGGAAGATGGGACGCATGGGACTGACAAGACTAGGATCGCAGAGGGTTTTACTTCACACCTATGAAGGTAAGTGGTATTTTTTTTTTAAAGTTCTTTAACCCTCCTAGCGGTTTTTCCCGAGAGTTACTCGGGGTGCATTTTACATGCTAAAAGCGGTAATCCCGAGTCCTCGGGGTCGCCTAAAACTTTAAAAAAAACTACTTACCTTTTTTCTTTGGTGTCCCCCGGCGTCCTAATGGTCCCCGCAGGTCCTCAGGCGGCATCTTCCCTCTTTGATTTTCTCCCAGTAAATGCGGATACATTCTCTGACGTGCGGGCGGGAGGAGCAGCAGGAAATGCAAATATTTTGTATTGAATTCAATACAAAAAAGCTGTTATGAGTCCAATCCAAAGAAATCTTTGAACAATATATATAATTATATTTTATATATATATATATATATATATATATATATATAATACATGCTACTGTACAGTTAAAATTTAAAAAAAATTATTTTACCAGAATTTTGTTTTTTTTTTAAAGTTTAATAATAAAGTTATTAAATATTGGACATATTTTGGTGAATTATGCTTAAGAATAGCCTACAATGTAAAATAAATTTCCATGCAAAGAAATACAGACAGAATTAGATCGCTATGGGGGTTAAGGACAAGTGAAATTAAAAAAAAAAAATAAAAACATAATTTTACTAGCATGATTTGGTATTGGTATAATTTGGTATAATCTGTTTGTTAAAATAACCGCCTCAAAGCATTTAATTATTTGTTGCACTAAATGTAAAACATTTGCACATCTATGCTAGGAAACAGTTTACACGCCACAGGCTGAAAGTATTGCGTTCAGTTAATACTAGTGTTGGTCGAATAGCTCACTATTCGATTCGGCAGCTATTCGCTCGAATGTAGCAAAATTATTCAGGTGGTCGAACACCATTAAAGTCAATAGGAGGAAAAATTCGTTTTTTTTTAAGCCACTGTGTAGAGCTTCTACAGCCTCCAAACAGATGTAAAAAAAGATACATCATAAAAGGATACTTAAAAAGATACATTGTAAAAGGATACATAAAAAGATACATTATAAAAAGATACATAACACTATTATATACCCATGTACTTCACATGAAGATTAAAGAGCACCTCTCACATCAATAATAGGCTAAAGCTAGGTACCAATAATTATTTTTAGAAAAGAACGATTGCGACCGATCAACGATTATGCACGATTATACTTGAACAATCATATTGTGCACAATTCTGTACATGCTGTAACAATATGATCGTTCATATATAATCCAGCAACAGTGTCCACACGCTAGATACAATCGTTTGAACGATGCAGGGAGGGACATGTAAAAGAGAAAGCGTACTGCAGACACATGCACAATCACTGAACGACCGTACACACGATAGATAGTGAAAGATCGTCGGCCAATCAGATCCACCGTGGCGGTCGTTCATTTCCAACGACAATGGTCGGCGTCCTTGGTCACTTTTTTTGTGCCAATAGGTTGTTCATCGGTCGTTTCTAGCGATAATTATTGGACGTGTGTATGCAGCTTTAGTCTACACGGACTGCATTCCCATGGGCTAATCTACACCAGGCTGTTTCCTTCAGGCACGTTTTTGAGCGTTATCTTAAACGTTGCTTGCAACATTTAAAAAATTAAACCGCTGGAAAACGCTTCCATTGAACTCAATGGAGGATTTTTCAAGCGTTTTTAAGCTTTTATGAAAGCTTTCATTGAAAACAATGGGGGCTTTTATAAACATTTGTAGCAGGACTTTGGAATCTGGAAGCCTCCTTTAATAAGGAGACTCCCAGATCTCCACCGCTCCACCCTGGGGAATGAGTACAGGGGTACATAAATCCCCTTACTCATTCCCTGAAAGGGTTAAAATATAAGTAAAAAATAGGACAAGGCTTTAATTTAAAATTATTTTATTAATGTGTGTGTTTGTGTAATTAAACTTTTTTTTTTTTTTTTTTTACAGGTTATCCCAATGACAGGATGATTTCCAGGGTTGCAATGAACCTGGAAATCCTCCTGACAGTGAGGGATTGCAGGGCACTAGGGGTTAAATGAGGACAAGCCTCTCCATTCACCCCTAGTGCTCTGGCTGAGGTTTTAAATTTCTCAGCCATTCAGCACTAGAGATGAATGGGGAGACTTGTGCCCATTCATCCCTAGTGCTCTGTAATTGGCTGAGAAATAGGAAATCCTGATGACAGCTCAAGCATCATCAGGATTTCCCTTTCTTTAGCCAATCAGGGAGCAGAGCAATCAGCAGAACTTTACTATGCTGACAGCTCTGCTCCCTTGATCGCTCCACGATCAGTGGAGCAGAGCTGTCAGCATAGTAAAGCTCAGCTGATTGCTCTGCTCCCTGGTTGGCTGAGGAAAGGGAAACCCTGATGATGCTTGAGCTGTCATCAGGGTTTCCTATTTCTCAGCCAATCACAGAGCAGTAGAGGTATGAATGGAGATAGTATCTCCATTCAACCTCTATTGCCCTCGTATTGCCTGCGGTTACAGCTATCTGGGGTCCAGGAATCCCACAATGACATTATGATTCATAATGTCATTGTCGGATAACCTGTAAAAAATAAAAAAGAACAAGTTTAAAATAAAAAACACATACAAAAAAAAATAATTTAAGAAAAATTTTTTTTTTTTTTCCTCCTGAATTTTTGCTGTCGAATCTCGTGTTTTTCAGGTCAGGTCTACCCGAATTCGAACAGCCATATTCGGGTCGAATATAGGGACAACCCGAATTCGAACATCAACACTAGTTAATACTTTAGGTAAAATCAGATCTTTAACAATCTAAAATGTATTAGCATTTTTGGTGGAACAATGTTTACTTCCCTAATGTCATTTGTTCTACAAAGAATTTCAAACTGTCAACAGCAATGCTCTACAGAAGCCACAAATCTTAACAAAGGCTTTATTGGTCTCACTATCTGTAAATAGTAATACTTAACAGCAGATGTAAATGTATCATTCCTTCTAAACAGCGTGATATATTTACCAATATGGTGCATTTATGGATTAAATAAATTAAACAAATTTTCACAACAGTTTTCTGCTGAAACTCACTCTTTGAATACTGAAAGTAATTTATTTATTTCAGATAATGTCTGCATTACTTCTATATAGCCCTTGAGAACACAGACAGATGTTGGATGACAAGTGTAAAAAAATTATATGTACAATTTACATAAATTGAAACAGAATACTGACGTTTTTAAGATTAGAGCTGCATAAACTAATTCCAGCACCTGTCCTCAGCTCCTTTAGTTCTGTCAGAGACCGGATAGATCTCTGACTGGATAGAAGTAATCCGCTGAAAATCTATGATCCCCACTGTACACCAATTACCCTAATTAACAATATTATCCCCATACTGACACTAAAATCATTACCTTAACTTTACCAAAACGTAGTTATCATCTTCTTCCAGAATATCAGCACCACTCACCCACCCAAGTGTCAAAAAGCTGGGTGTCAGCCAGAGGTAATGGGTCTTACAGTAGGACAATGACCCAAAGCATACTAGAAACCTAGAAATTTGTTAAGACAAAGCGCTGGAGAGTTCTGAAGTGGCCAGAAATGGGAGCAGATCTAAATCCCAAAGACCACTTGTGGAGAGATCTAAAAATAGCAATTGGGAGATGGAACCCTTCAAATCTGAGAAACCTGGAGCAGCTGGCAAAGAACGAGCAGTGAAAAATTCAAGTAGGGAGATGTAAAAGACTTTTTGATTGGTAAAGAAAGTGATTAACATCAGTTATTTCTTCCAAAGGGTGTGCTAGTTGTATTACTTTTGTAATATTTAATTAATAGTATTAATTTTTGTTTTGCGTGAAATGTCTGAGATTTTTTTCTCTGCTGTGTTCTTTCATTTCCAACAAAAGACATAAACCTGAAAAATAAACATGACAATACCAAACAAACATGACAATACCAAAGCATTTGTAATTGCAATAACTTTCTGGAAGAAGTGGAGCATTTTCTGACATAAATGCAAGGGTAACAATATTTTTGGCCTTGACTAAATAAGTTTTATTTTTGACTGTAGGAACCTGTAAACAGGGACCTATAGAGGACAGGGGCACATACAAGTAGGCCAACCAATGAGGGAATTTTATCATTAAATCAATATTTATATATCATGGTTATTCTGTTTTATATTAATTTTCTTAGAGGAATACTTACTCTTTATTTGTCCAGGAGACCTTTAGGACGGAAAGGGATGGATAATCCAAAAGTTATGCTGTCATCTGATCAGAATTGAGGAAAATTTGAAATGGAGATATTAGCTCCTAAGACTAAATTAGGGACCTTTCCTTTCATTTCTTGATGTGTCTCTGAGGGGCAAAGTAAAAAGAAAACTCCCCAGTGAGTCACTGACATCATAAAGAAAGACTGACAAAGGGAGTGTTATTTTCAAGCAATTTGGTTTTACCATTCAAATATACATGCAAAAAACAGTTAATATTGAACCAAATAGGTCCATTTATTATCTTTCATTTGACAAGCAGCAGGAGGCGGCTGCATCGCCATGTTGTTTTCTGGATGCTCAACGCAGTGTCCAGGGGCGGTTAACCCCCTCTGCCCCCCCCCCATAGGCTTGAATGGGAAGTGTTTTGAAGGCATTTTTGAGTTTTTTTTAAGTCTTTTTTTATTGTAGGCTTTGAAAAAACACCTATACAGGCGGTTCCAAATGCCTGTATTAGAGTTTTCATATCTTCTGCCCTAGCCAGGAGGGGTACCTGGTCTGAACAAGGAACAAGGAAAATCTCAGACTTAACTCTCCTCAAAAAAAAAAAAAAAAAAAAGCTCCCAGGTCATAAACCAATTAACTAAAATATTTTATTTTATCAAATCCCACATAAATAGTCAAATTAACAACAAAGCAAAAAAACAAAACAAAACTGGTTTTATTTGTCTAAACATATTTAAAATCATGTCATGCGTTTAAATTAATATTTGTAATGGTATGGTATATTTGTAATGGTAAGCAGTTAAGCATTGAAGTCCATGATTTGTAAAATCTTATTTTCTAGTCACTCACTGTTACTGAGATACACAACATTAGCTCACTCTGATTTATATATAGTTCATAGATGCCTACTGGCTTCTGGCATTGTACAAAGTAGGATTCTCAGCTGACAGAAGGTGCAAGACGATGGGGAATACAGTTTTTTTACAGAACCCCTGCAGCAGCACAGGCTATGACTAACTAGGGCAATGCTGTTATTTTGGATAGTATTCAGTGCTTTAGAAACAAAAGGGTAGAAGTATTTTACATTCTATTTGAGGTTTGCCTTCAACGCTTTTATTAGTCATAAATGCTAAATCCTTTATAGCATATAACAGAAGAAATTCAACCTTAAATATCTGGTAATAAATGCATTATAATAATATTGTAATTATACAATTATAATATTATTATAATACTATGTAATAAAGATATAGATTTCTATGTCAAGCCATCTTTTAGGCTTGAGACATTTGAGACGTTGTAGGATAGAGACATTTTTCAAGCTGGTCAATTATTGATGCAAGATAGTAATCATGAATACATGGCAGGCCTGCCAAACCTACCTTCCTTTGTCTAAGAAAAAGACGGTTGGCGATTCTAGGTTTTTTACTGTTCCATATAAATGAGCCTAATATTTTTTGTATACTTTTAAAGAAAATATTTTTAAAAAACTTTTTAAAAATATTTAAGTAATATTACCATTTTGAAGTCAGCTATTCTGCCCATCCAGGATAGTTCAATTTTGCTTAATCTACTTGTTTCTTCTTGGATTTTCTTAATTAAAGAAGAAGAAGAGTATTGGGGAAGGGAAGAAGGGAGAAGGGAGGTTTTTAAGGCATAAATTGGTACAGATAAAAAAACAATACTTTATTTTCTTACTAATTAACTATACATTTAATTTGTAATTGCTTACAATCAAGGAAAAGTTCTTTGAAACCATTAGGGTTAAAAGCAAAGATATATTATTTCCTATTGCACAAAACTATCATTCAAAAAGAATTTGTGTTAGTACAAACTTATTTTGGTTCCAAACAATTCACATAAAAAGTCTCGCACCCAAAGCATTTTGCCTATTTTGGCTTCATCAAGAGATATATCGAGGCTTTTAAAATCAGTATTTAGTAGTGTCCAGTATTCTTGTGTAATAAATAAATAAGACATAATAAATAGATATCCAACCAAAGTATCAGGTTGCCTGTACTAACTGCATTGCTGCTGCAAATCAAGGTGTGGAAATCAGCCGTTGGGTCATGTGTTTAGGTTATTCAAAAGCACATGGATCATAGTTATATCAAGGAGTTCAAGGTTATGCCCAGACGACTATTGATATACTATCTCCTTAGTAACAATGGTGAAGTGGTTTGCCCAATCACTCTCAAAAAAGTTGTTATGAAGTGGTTTGCCTGGTAACTCTCAAAAGGTTATTGTAAAGGGATTGAAGTATTATAGCTTCATCATTTATGTATCTTTTTAGGGTTACTAAAGTGAGTTAGATAAGGTTTTGTATGTATTGATGATATGTGGAAAGAGCAGCGTGTCTGCAGCCAGCCACCAGGGGCCCCCGCTCGTCTCCTCGTCTCACCCTGTTTTTATAAACCTAAGCAAGATTAGGCTTTATTAACCAAAAGCAGAACACAACTAAAAATAAAAAAAAATCACATTTACCTTTAATCCTGCAGACCCAGTGATCCAACAGGAGGTTTCTTTGACTGAGTCCTCTCATATTCTTCTTCTATCCGGCGCACAGGAAGTACCAGGTGCACCAGTCTTCTTTGAGATTCTTCTGTGTATGTTACCCAATCTTGCACTGCGCAAGTGCAAGATTGAGTTATCTAGATAAGGAAAAAAGAGTGCGCATGCATTTTTTTCTTCCATTAAAGAAAAGGCTCCTTCTGCACGTGCCTGCAATTAGTGGAGCTCTCAGAGGCTCTCTGCTCCTATTCAGTCTTGATTGTCGAGGCGATCAAGACAGAAACGGGAGGTGCTGCACCCTCAGAATCACAGATCTCTCCCAGAAAGTACATTCACATCTGGGCAGCAAAATGACTTATTGCAAGCACTGACAGGTTTTTTTCTAATTTAAAGCTAAAGATAGGGATAGGCTAAGGTTTTCTAAATACAAGAGGTATGTGTATTTACTCTTGAATACTGGCGTACTCTGTTTTTTTTCCAGATGTGCCTCAGTGATCCTGTATAAGACTTTGCCTCTGTGCAGTCTGTGCCATTCCCCTCTGAATCACCAACTTCTTATCTGTTGCCTTTCCTAAAGCTGGGTACACACGTCCAATGGTTCTCACCCGATAATCGGCTCAGGGCTGATATCAGACGAGAATCTGGTGTGTGTACAGCGCCGGTCATCCATTGTGTGAACCTGGCGGATCCACCGACGATGGACAACGAACGATCCTAATGCAAGGGAAGAGGAGAGCACGCAGCAGGTTGCCACTCCATCGTTCTCCCCCTTCCCTCTCCATAGGGCAGACCGGTGCTGTACCGTGCAGTCCTTAGTCGTTGGAAAGGATTGTGAAAGATTCTTTCTAACGACAATATTTGCATGTGTGTATGTAGCTTAACCTTCATACCAGTTCATTTCTTTCCAGTTTTATATGTCTAAAAGCGGTACATTGTTTTTCATGAACATTTATTTTACAGTATATTAGTATAACAAAGTTTGAATCACAAATTCATGTAAAAATATTAAATTAAATTTAAAAAAAATATATATTTTTTTTAATAAAAAAAAAAAATGTTATACTTTTAAATATACTGTAAAACAAATGTTCATGAAATACAATGTACTGCTTTTACACATATAAATCCAATGTATTGCATTCAATACAGTTATTTTGTATTGAATGCAAAACAAATGGATTTTGAATTTCCCGGCCGCCCCACCGGCAACGTACACACACACCGACGTCACTGGGAACTCCCCTGGTGACTCAACATGTGCAGAAGACGCCGGAGGAAGAAGAAAGAAGGCAGGGATCGAGGCGATGGACAACGCGGGGCGCCAGCGGATCAGGTAAGGCTGTTTTTACTATTACTTCCCATAGGTTTACCGCTTTCAGCAACTTTTTTCCACTCCGAGTCACACTCGGGGTTACCGCTAGGAAGGTTATTATCTGCTGCCTACCAAGCTTTATCAATTTCATTCAACCAACCGGTCAATTAGAAAATAGCCTCCTAATCAGCCCTGGCTATTTCGCTTGCTCAGACACAGCATTTAAGTGTTCAAGCAACTTGTCTCCATTAGTCCTGAGTACCTAGCTTAGCTAGTATGTTCCTGTACACCTGTTGCTTAATTCAGTGTTTCCACTGTCCAGCTCCTGATTTAAACCCTTGTTGCCCAGTCTATTGTTTCCAGTCAATTCCCTTGTGCTGTTCCAGTGTTCCTTTCTGTTTGTGGTTGTTCCTGTGTCACCTATGCCTACTGTAGCTTCCAGTGTCTCCTTTGTTCCCTGTGTCTGCTGTGGCCCCTATTTCCTGGAAACCTTTTACTTGACCCCTGGGTTGTGACCTGACTTCTCTTGCTTGCTGCTTGCCCTCACTCAGGCTTTCCTTGACCATTCTTCTGCCTTGTGACTTGGTACTGAGTATCCTCTTGCCTACCCTGGTGTGCCCAACCTGGCGGTAACCAGCATCGCAACATCCTCACCACTAGAGGCTCTGGAAAAGACCTGGTTGCCATTTAGACTCTGCGCTTTGGCCTTTCCCAAGGTTCACACCACTATTGTGGAAACCAAAGAACCCCCTAGTGTCCCTATCTCCCCAAGTGTAACATACAACTTTAAAGCCTAATCTAATCAAATTCAAATGAGGGTACAAATAACAGCATATTGTGTGTACTCTTCAATATTAAATTAAATAGACACATTAGTTATATACCAGGAGGAATATTTTAACTGTTCAATAATTGTAGTCTTCTTTGGGTCTCTGAAAACATTTACAATGAATTGGTAACAGCGTAAAGGGGTGTATCCAACAATATTGGTCTTGGCCGCCAGGAGGCAGATTTTTTTTTTTAATTATAATTATTTTTTATTGGTTTTACACAAGTGACATAAATTGACACATATAGAACATCAGCAGCTATACAACAAATAAAAAAACATAAACAAAAATTTGTCAAACAAACATAAATATACCCATACAGAGTTCACATTCAAATTTAACAGTTTTAAAGTCATCAGTATTGTTGGTGTTCGAATTTGGGTTGTCCTTATATTCGACCTGAAAATGGCTGGTTGAATTTGGGTAGACCCGATCCGAAAAAAACAAGATTCAACGGTAAAAATTAGGACACAAAAAAATTATCACATAACACATATTATCACAAAATATATTACATTTAATATATGGTTTCCCCAGTCAAAAACCAGTATACACAAGTTATTGAATTGAATGGCAAAAATGGAGAATATAAAAGGAAAAAGACTTACTAAGAATGGAAAAAGAGGGATTCAAAGTATGGGTGTAGAATTGTCAATTATGTGAAGATGCCAGAATAAATATGGTGCTAGGTAGTGGGGATTTCAAATTGTAAAAAGAAATTAAAGAAGGAAATCTACGAAAAATATATAATATATAAGTATTGTAATATTGTGTTAAACAGTTATCTATTTTGTTATATTTAAGACGAACTAGTTGTTAAGTATAAGTATAAAGAAGCACTTACATCGAGGTAATATTGGAATCCAATTACTATCTTTTAAATGTATTGTGATATAAACACATAGAATCCTTATGTTAATACTATTGCTTATAATCTTTTTTGACGGGAATATTACCCTATTTATAGTTTTGTGGTAATTTTAATCATCTGATATAATGTTTATGTATCTTAATGTATTGTCGTTGAATTCAGTTTCTGTGCAATATCCTTTGTTGTTCTTTTTTCAATCTATATTTACTTAGAATCATAACTACCTAGTAAAATATGCTTTATATGCCTTTTTGTTTAGTTTATACCTACTCAAGTCTCTAGATCCCCAGAGGAAGCCATCCTTTTGGCAAAACCGATTGGGAAATAATTAGAGATATTATAACCTTTTGAGTACATTTCTTTTATCTATTTTGAACGGTCATTTGGAGATTCACAGATCTTACTTGTATGACTCACTATAAAAGCTTATATAGCTCAATGTATTGTATTATGCAATTACAAAACAATTTATTTGCAACTTAGAATCACCTTTTGAATGTCATTTTTCAATGTAATACAGTGACAATCACTTTATTACATATATTATTCAAATCCAGAAAAAGCCTGTCTTTCCTCTATCCTCTTTTTTATACTTGTTAATGAAAACATTAGGATGTAAAGTACATTGATAATATAGCATGTCCAAATAATTGAAGGTAGCAGAAATAAATTATATTAGCTGATATATATATAGTACATACCATAATAAGTCCCATAATTACTAATATAATAATATTAATTATACATTGAATGTTGTAAGTTGACAAGACTCAATGTAATGTAGCCATATCAGATGAGCCTCAAATTATCTTGTATAATCAGAAAACGTATGTATATATATATATATATATATATATATATATACACTAAACATTCTATTGTTCATTCAATTAATGTTTAGTATTAGTGATTGTTGTGCAATAATATAATTGTAAAATGGTAAAAGTTTTTACTTACATGAGGGTTGAAACAAGTTTATGTATGACTTGTTGATTGATACTAAGTATAATCAACTTTGACAGAGATTACTTTAAGTGGAGAGTAAGAAAATATGTGAATGTATATAGGAACCTTGTGTCAAATAAATAGTGAGAACAGATTATGTAAATAGGTATATTGTTGGTAAAAAAAAGTTGAATAATATACTTATATTATTGGTAAAAAAAGTTGAATAATATACTTGGTAACACTTACTTGTGTACAGCAATCATGAGAAAAGCAGTAGAATGTGTTATTATAGTCCTTTAATGATGAACATTCAGTGTTAAGGAATCCTTGTGTTGTGTACCCCAGGATTCAGTGTTGGGACCTTTACTGTTTAATATCTTTATAGAATGATATAGAACTTGGGATTAAAAGTACTATTTCTGTGTTTGCAGATGACACCAAACTATGTAATGAAATTATGTCCATACAGGACGTCTATAATCTACAAGCAGACCTGGATGTACTGTTTGATTGGGCAGCCAAGTGGCAAATGACATTTATTATAGATAAATGTAGTTATGCACTTGAGGGCTAACAACATGCATGCTTCATACTGTCTAAGGGGAATACAGTTGGGGGAGGGGTCAGAAATAAAATAAGGATCTGGGGGTTCTGGTAGGTCATAGACTTATTAATAGCGTGCAATGCCAAGCTGCAATATCAAAAGCTAGCAAAATACTTTCTTGTACCAAAAGAGGAATAGACTCCAATGATCAAGACACAATTGTGCCCCTTTACAAAGCATTGGTCAGACCACATCTGGAATTTGCAGTCCAGTTTTCGGCACCAGTTTACAAAAAGGACATTGTGGAGTTGGAGAGAGTGCAAAGAAGGGCAACTAAACTAATAAAAGGAATGGAGGAGCTCAGCTATGAGGGGAGATTAGCTGAACCGAATCTATTCTCCCTTGAGAAGAGACGTTAAAGGGGGGAGATAAGATCACTCTCTTCCCAATTATTCACTTTGAGATCATTACAAAGAACAAGAGGATATCTTTGCATCTGGAGAAAAAGCAGTTTAAGCTCCGGATAAGGAAGGGATTCTTCACTGTAAGGTCTGTGTAAATGTGGAATCGGCTCTCTCAGGAAGTAGTTTCAGCAACTACTATAGATTGCTTTAAGAAAAAGCTGGATGTTTTTATAGAAGCACAGAATATAACTGGGTATTAAGGCTTCAAAGTAAAAATACCAGTGATCCAGGGAACATTGGATTGCCTCATGGAATCAGAAAGGATTTTTTTCCCCTGTTGAAGCAAATTGTACCAGGGTTTTTTTTCTTTCCTCTGGACCAACTGTGTCCATAGGGTTTAATATCTGGGATATGTTTATTTCCCTAGTGGTTGAACTTGATGGACTTATCTCTTTTTTCAACCTGACCTACTATGTAACTATGTGCACAATCCAGAAAAATGACAAAACACCGCCACAAACAACTGACAAACTTATCAGAAATAAAAAGTATACAAGCTCGGGACAAGGTACAGGAACAGGGCCAGATCCACAGTGCTGTTTGGACTGCTGTGCTCTCTGGCCCTGTTTCTGGTCCTAGACCTGAGATCCTGACCTGACCTGGCCCGAGTTTGTATACTTTTTATTTCTAATAACTTTGTTATTTGTTTGTGGCAGTGTGTTGTCATTTTTCTGGATTGTGCACAATATTTGCTATTTTGCACCTTTTAGTAATAAACTTGATTTAACCTCGGTGATCGGTGATCTTGCCTCGGTTACTGCCATCAGTGATCACCTGCCGCACTACTAGTGCAGTGCGTAATAGTTTCTCTCCGATTTGGAATGTTGTTCAAGCTGTGGAGCTTTTTTGGTATTGATTTTATGCTTCAATTTTGGTGGCTGCAAGCTCTTTTCTGGAGATACTCCATTTGGCGATGGCGCTGCAATTGGCGAAGAAGAGAGAAGACCGAGAGGCTCTAACCTGAAGAAAAGTTTCTGCTGCTTCTGATGGTGAATGTTTGGTTTTGCCCTTCTGAATCTTGAACATGAAGAGTCGCCGGGTAAGCTAATGTAAAGCGATGTGGAGTTTGATAAGCTCCGAGCACACTGTATGAAACAACTTTCTTTTGCGAATAACTTCTGCTGAGTAATCAGCAAACAAAAGAATAGAATGATCTTCCAGAAAAAGACGACGTTGGGTCCTCAAAGCTTGCAGAATTTTTGATTTATCATTGTAATCCAAATATCATGCTATAATTGGTCTGGGAGATGTTATATCTTTGCGGGGGGGGGGTTCCTATCATGCGGAGGTTTTTTTTGCGTGCCTGATTCTCTAGATCATCTATTTCCAAAGAGAATAATTGAACTTTAGTGGCAAAGAGATCATCCTCCAGATCTGATATCCTAGGCTCAGCATTGGTGATTCTAGTGGCTTGAGCCTGAATTTCCTGGACTGAATGGACTGAACCCCTTTTGCCATGGCTTTATCTATGGCTGCTTGTACTAAAGGGGAAGAGGAGCAGCCACTGTTTTCGCTGTGGAGGTGATCCGTGGAAGGAGTAAAAGTCTCCTCACCTGTCTGCAGGGCGTCAGGGAAGAGATCATTTATGGAATCCCTTGTGTCATCCTAGCTGGTGGCCATATTGTCTGGCTCCTCGTGGTTGAGGTCTCTCCCTCGAGCCAACAGAGTGGGACACGGGGTTTGTGATTGACTCACAACTCGATCCATCCAAGGTTCTGGCACCTTGCCAGACTTTCCGGTGATGTTATGGTGGTGGATGCGAGGTACCGGGTGAGTTTTCCCCTCCCAGAGCTGCTGTACTACATGAGGCGCCAGAACCGGAAGTCCTAAGAGGCAGATTTTGATCCAATCTCATTTTGCTTAATCTGTGATGGTCCAGCAGGATTCACGCCAGTACCGAAATAATATAAGGCAGAGAGAGAGACACACATGTATACGCAGATCCTGTTGTTTAAACAGTAGCATTTGCCACCAGAAGTCCATGATGTTAGGACATGCCCTGAATGGGTGTATGGATGCACAATAATAAATTGCCCCATTCCTCATTCGTCATACAACCCCTGTCGGCTTGGTAGCCTTGCACTATTTTATCCATCACAACATGGGGTGCCCACACAGTGGTAAATGCTCTGTGGGTAATTGAAGTTTGGACTTGACTTCTCACCAGGCCAATATATTATATCTCAAAAATATGTTCAGCCTAAGTACTTGCGGTAAAGTTGTGATTCTACAATGAAGTAGGGCACGTAGATCCCATGTAGTTACCATGTATATACTGTTTACAGTCTGTGAAGGGTTATTCCTGCACATTTACCTTGCCAGAGGAAGTGGGAAATGTTTTATTCAACAGGAACAATAGTGGTATGGTTTGTAATGCATATAATAGCCTGGAAAAGATAAAAAAAAAAAAAGATAAACCAAGCTGAAACCAAGATATGTAATGGTATGCAGTGCTATCTGGAATACTGTAGTGGATGTCCAGGCTCCAGATCTGTAAGCTGTCAAAGGAAGAATTTCACTCTCATGAAAGATGACCTTTAAACCAGAGAAGGTACCAAAGTGTCTTAACATTGATTGTATAGTTTGCACATAACAGATGGGCATTTAGAGTGGAATGTCATCTGCAAAAAATGCGGTCTTCACAATCTAGTCATGGAAAATGGGGGAGCTTTCTATCAGATGACACAAGACTATGTTGAACAACAGGGGTGACAGTGGGCAGTGGATGAAGATAAACACCCTGGAGTAGAAACTAACTGGATACCCATAGGTGACAAAAACTGTATGAAAGGTCCTTGAAAACCCATATGAAGGAGAACCCTAAATAATCAGGTAATATTTGTATAATCAAAAGCCTTTTCAGTATCAACAGCAATAATGGCTAGATCTATATCTGAATGTAATTTAATGTTCTAACCTTGGCAGCACTTACAACTTGGCAGCACTTACAACTGTCTCTAAGTTAATCCCGAAGAAGCAGACCTAGGATAAGAGAAACTAGTCTATATATTTAGTGCTTTGAGATGTCATTTGTTTGTCATGCATATGCCATGTTATGTTTTTAATTTAATATTGTAAATGTGAATTTGTAAATGTTATGAATATGTAAATTATTAGGTATTGCTGTCATTTTAAGATGGTTATATGGTGAAAAATTTTGATGACAAAAAATCAGTTATGCTGAGTAGATTAACAATCTTTTTCACTGTAGAATGATGGATTTTAGATTAATTGGTAATGGGTTTATAACCATTTCCAGATTGATAAACAGCTACAATTGTTTCTCCAAAATCATTGCTGATGTCGTTTCTTTTTGGCTTTGTGTTAACACACAACGGAATGCTTGAGAGAAACAAACTGCTAAAACGTCTGCTTTATATAAATTGTATATATCTATTTTTTTGACCTAAGGACCAGATTATATTTTATTATGTCCTGATACAGAAAGCTAAGTTTAAATTTTACAGATACAGACTTAGAAGCTTGGACTTTCACATACTCAGAGATATCTCCAAACCAGTAGGACAATAAATAACTTCAGTCTAAGCACACTAAGTTTTTTTTAGCAAGCATCATTACGCAATGTCTAAAGAATTATCAGGCATATAGTATGTAACTAGTAGTGTTGGTCGAATAGCTCATTATTCGATTCGACTGCTATTCGGACGATCAAACGTCAAATTCGAACGCCATTAAAGTCAATGGGGGAAAAATTCGGGTTGTTTTTCTGGACTGTGTAGAGCTCTGCACAACACTGTACAAGTAAAAAAAAACAGGCACAAGGGGGTTCCTCGGATCCAAAAATTAGCCAACAGGTTTCACCACTCCGTTGCAAGCCATACACAGGCTGCAGAGGTCTCTGAGGGGGGTCTTTTAGTCAAAAAAATAGCCAGCTACACAGCTCTGTTATAAGTTACAAGTGACAGGTGGCAGCAGCAGGAGGGGAATGCGGTGGGCACTGAGACGGAGCGGGGGACCGCATTGGTAACTGGCATCTAGAGCTGGGTGTAATGCATCATCAATGCCACCTAGATGGCTGTAATGCCATATTTATGAATGGAGTACTGAAAGGTTGCAACTGCAGGAGGAGGAAACGGTGGGCCCTGGGACGGATCACGGACAGCATTGGTAACTGGCATCCAGAGCTGGGTACTGGGCAGGCGGCATGAGGTACAGCATGAGGAGGAGGCGGTGGGCCCTGAGAAGGCGCAAGGACGGCATTAGAGGTTGAGGCCATCACCTATTTGGACAGTGTAGAAGCTGTAGCTATTGGGATAAATGAGATTGCCACTGTCCCTACAGTGGCGGTGAGCCCTGAGACGTAGTGTGGATGGCTGTGTTACTCCTCTTGATCATACTGCTGCTGCCTGCCCACTGCCCAGTACCCAGCCCTAGATGCCAGACTAGACTCAAGCTCAAAAGGGTCTTCTTTCCCCGCTGATTCCGCCAAGCCTGTTGCCTTTCATGTGGTTTTGCTACATAGTAGGTAGGGACAGATTGGAATCTCGTTCATCCATTCATGTCTCCAATAGCTACAGCTTTGCCGCTGTCCATATAGGTGATGGCCTCAACCTCTAATGCCCTCCTTGCTCCGTCTCAGGGCCCACCGCCTCCTCCTCATGCTGTTACTGCTGCTGCCTGCCCAGTACCCAGCTCTAGATGCCAGTTACCAATGCTGTCCACGCTCCATCTCAGAGCCCACCGCCTCCTCTTCTTGCTGCTCCTGCTGCACGCCCCAGGCTTAATCAATATGAGCCAGCTGATTCGAGTGGGAGATGTCTTTAACCCTGGAGCACAGCTCGAATCGTAAGTGTAAGTGCATGTCAATCACATCCAATTGGTGCAAATCTGCCAGTGTGGCGCTATAGAAATTCCCTTCTATGATGTCTCAGCACACATTAGGGATTGGGTACTCTAGCACTTCACCAGCTTTGATTCCAACAGACATGGACAGACATGGTCTGCTGAGCTCAATAACTTTATGGCTCAATGTAGTCATCCAGGACCTCTCGGTTCCCGTTAAATATACCGGTGTCTCCCATAACATCCCCCCAACATATACAGAGGGACTGCTGTCCCACTTTCCAGTTCCGGGGTAACATACACAGAAATTCAGTCCGATAAAGCATGGTACCGATGGATGAAGCAGAAGACGTGGCCTTCTACATTCAATCACAAATTTCGGATTACACACTTGCATTACACACTTCGGGGTGCCATTAAGGAGCACTACACCCATTTCTAGATGCTAGTTACTAATGCCTTCCACACTCCGTCTCAGGGCCTACTATCGAGTTAAAGCACATGAAAGGGAAAGGGGCTTGGTGGAATCAGCGGGGAAAGAAAACCCTGTTGAGCTTGAGTCTAGACTGGCATCTAGAGCTGGGTACAAGGCAGTGGGCAGGCGGCAGCAGTAATAGCAGGAAGAGTAGGCAATGGGCCCTGAGTAGTGTGGATGGCATTGTTAACTGGCATCTAGAGATGGGTACTGGGAGGAGGAGGCGGTAGGCCCTGAGACAGAGCAGGAAAGGCATTAGTGGTTGAGGCCATCACCTATATTGACAGTGTAGAAGCTGTAGCTACTGGAGACATCGCTGTGTAGGGGACTTTCTTTTCCTATCAGCTAGCTGTAACTTTTTAAAATGCGGCATGGACAGCATTGTTAACTGGCATCTACAGCTGGGTACTGGGTACTGGGCAGGCGGTAACAGTAACAGCAGGAGGAAGAGATGGTTGGCTGTGAGACAAAGTGTGGATGGCATTAGTAACTGGCATCTAGAGTAGGGTACTGGGCAGGCGGCAGCATCAGTAACAGCAAAAGAAGGAGGCGATGGGCACTCAGACGAAGTTTGGATGTCATTAGTAACTGGAATCTAGAGTTGGGTACTTGGCAGGCAGCAGCATCAGTAAAAGAAGGAGGAGGAGGACGTTGGCCCTGAAAAGTGTGAAAGGCATTGTTAACTGTCATCTAGACCTGGGTACTGGGAGGAGCAGAGGGTAGGCTCTGAGACGGAGCAATGATGGCATTATTGTTTGAGGCCATCACCTATATGGACAGTGTAGAAGTTTTAGCTACTGGAGACATTGCTATGTAGGTTACTGCCTTTTCCTATCTGTTAGCTGTAACTTTGTAAAATGCGTCAAGGACAGAATTGTTAACTGGCATGTACAGCTGGGTACTGGGCAGACGGCAGCAGTAACAGCAGGAGGAAGAGATGGTTGGCTGTGAGACAAAGTGTGGACGGCATTAGTAACTGGCATCTACAGTAGGGTACTGGGCAGGCGCCAGCATAAGTAACAGCAGAAGAAGGAGGCAGGGTGGTTACTGGGTACTGGGTACTTGGCAGGCGGCAGCAGTAACAGCAGGAGGAAGAGATGGTGGCCTGTGAGACGAAGTTTGGACGGCATTAGTAACTGGCATCTAGAGTTGGGTACTTGGCAGGCGGCAGCATCAGGGAAAGCAGGAGGAGGAGGTAGTGGGCACTGAGAAGTGTGGATGGCATTGTTAACTGTCATCTAGAGCTGGGTACTGGGAGGACCAGACGGTAGGCCCTGAGACGGAGCAAGGACAGCATTATTGTTTGAGGACATCACCTATATAGACAGTGTCGAAGCTTTAGTTACTGGAGATATTGCTGTGTAGGGGATTGCCTTTTCCTATCTGCTAGCTGTAACTTTGTAAAATGCGGCATGGACAGCATTGTTAACTGGCATCTACAGCTGGGTACTGGGTACTGGGCAGCCGGTAGCAGTAACAGCAGGAGGAAGAGATGGTTGGCTGTGAGACAAAGTGTGGACGGCATTAGTAACTGGCATCTAGAGTAGGGTACTGGGCAGGCGGCAGCATCAGTAACAGCAGAAGAAGGAGGGCGTGGGCCCTCAGATGAAGTTTGGCTGTCACTAGTAACTGGAATCTAGAGTTGGGTACTTGGCAGGCGGCAGCATATGTAAAAAGCAGGAGGAGGAGGTGGTGGGCCCTGAAAAGTTAGGATGGCATTGTTAACTGTCATCTAGACCTGGGTACTGGGAGGAGCAGACGGTAGGCCCTGAGACAGAGCAAGGACGGCATTATTGTTTGAGGCCATCACCTATATGTACACTGTAGAAGCTTTAGCTAGTGGAGACATTGCTGTGTGGGGGACTGCCTTTTCCTATCTGTTAGTTGTAACTTTGTAAAATGCGTCAAGGACAGCGTTGTTAACTGGCATCTATAGCTGGGTACTGGGTACTGGGTACTGGGAAGGCGGCAGCAGTAACAGCAGGAGGAAGAGATGGTGGGCTGTGAGACAAAGTGTGGTGGGCATTAGTAACTGGCATCTAGAGTAGGGTACTGGGCAGGCGGCAGCATCAGTAACAGCAGAAGAAGCAGGCGGTGTGCCCTGAGACGAAGTTTGGACGGCATTAGGAAGTGGCATCTAGAGTTGGGTACTGGGTAGGCGGCTGCATCAGTTAAAGCAGGAGGAGGAGGTGGTGGGCCCTGAGAAGTGTGGATGGCATTTTTAACTGGCATCCAGAGCTGGGTACTGGGAGGAGGAGACGGTGGGCTCTGAGACGGAGCAAGGATGGCATTAGTGGTTGAAGCCATCACCTATTTGGACAGTGTAGAAGCTGTAGCTAGTGGAGACATTGCTTTGTAGGGGACTTCCTTTCCCTATCCGCTAGCTGTAACTTTCTAAAATGTGACATGGACAGCGTTTTTAACTGGCATCTACAGCTGGGTACTGGGTACTGGGAAGGCGGCAGCAGGAGGAAGAGGTGGTGAGGTCTGAGACAAAGTGTGGACGGCATTAGTAGCTGGCATCTAGAGTTGTGTACTGGGCAGCAGCAGTAACAGCATGAGGAGGAGGCATTTAGCCCTGAGAGGGAGTGTGGACCACATTAGTAATTGGCATCTAGAGTTGGGTACTGGGCAGCAGCAGTAACAGCATGAGGAGGAGGCATTTAGCACTGAGACGTAGTGTGGACGACATTAGTAATTGGCATCTAGAGTTGGGTACTAGGCAGGCAGCAGCAGTCCCTGCATGATTCGAAGGCGCTGGGCCCTGAGACGAAGTGTGGACGACATTAGTATCTGACATCTAGAGTTTGTTACTGGGCAGGCGGCAGCATCATTTACAGCAGGAGGAGGCGGTGGGCTCTGAGACAGACCGTGGACGGCATTAGTATCTGGCATCTAGAGTTTGTTACTGGGCAGGCGGCAGCATCATTTACAGCAGGAGGAGGAGGTGGTGGGCTCTGAGACGGAGTGTGGACGGCAGTAGTATCTGGCATCTACAGTCGGGTACTGGGCAGGTGGCAGCATCAGTAGCTGGCATCCAGAGTTTGTTACTGAGCAGGCGGCAGCTTCATTTACAGCAGGAGGAGGAGGAGGCGGTGTGCTCTAGGACGGAGCGTGGACAGCATTAGTATCTGGCATCTAAAGTCGGGTACTGGGCAAGTGGCAGCATCATTTACAGCAGGAGGAAGAGGCGGTGGGCTCTGAGACGGAGTGTGGGCGGCATTAGTATCTGGCATCTAGAGTTTGGTACTGGACAGGCAGCAGCATCATTTACAGCAGGAGGAGGAGGCGGTGGGCTCTAAACAGAGTGTGGATGGCATTAGTATCTGGCATCTAGAGTTTGGCACTGGGCAGGCGGCAGCATCATTTACAGCAGGAGGAGGAGGCAGTGGGCTCTGAGACGGAGTGTGGACGGCATTAGTATCTGGCATCTAGAGTTTGGTACTAGGCAGGGGGCAGCATCATTTGCATCTAGAGTTTGGTACTAGGCAGGGGGCAGCATCATTTACACCAGGAGGAGAAGGCGGTGGGCTCTGAGACGGAGTGTTGAAGGCATTAGTACTAGGCATCTACAGTCGGGTACTGGGCAGGCGGCAGCATCAGTTACAGCAAGAGGAGGAGGCGGTGGGCTCTGAGATGGAGTGTGGATGGCATTAGTATCTGGCATCTACAGTCGGGTACTGGGCACGTGGCAGCATCTGTTACAGTAAGAGGAGGAGGCGTTGGGCTCTGAGACGAAGTGTGGACGGCATTAGTATATGGCATCTAGAATTTGTTACTGGGCAGGCAGCAGCTTAATTTACAGCAGGAGGAGTAGGAGGTGATGGACTCTGAGACGGAGCGTGGACGGCATTAGTATCTGGCATCTAGAGTTTGGTACTGGGCAGGCAGCAGCATCATTTACAGCAGGAGGAGGAGGCGGTGGGCTCTAAACAGAGTGTGGACGGCATTAGTATCTGGCATCTAGAGTTTGGTACTGGGTAGGCGGCAGCATCATTTACAGCAGGAGGAGGAGGCAGTGGGCTCTGAGACGGAGTGTGGACGGCATTAGTATCTAGCATCTAGAGTTTGGTACTAGGCAGGGGGCAGCATCATTTACACCAGGAGGAGAAGGCGGTGGGCTCTGAGACGGAGTGTTGAAGGCATTAGTACTAGGCATCTACAGTCGGGTACTGGGCAGGCGGCAGCATCAGTTACAGCAAGAGGAGGAGGCGGTGGGCTCTGAGATGGAGTGTGGATGGCATTAGTATCTGGCATCTACAGTCGGGTACTGGGCACGTGGCAGCATCTGTTACAGTAAGAGGAGGAGGCGTTGGGCTCTGAGACGAAGTGTGGACGGCATTAGTATATGGCATCTAGAATTTGTTACTGGGCAGGCAGCAGCTTAATTTACAGCAGGAGGAGTAGGAGGTGATGGACTCTGAGACGGAGCGTGGACGGCATTAGTATCTGGCATCTAGAGTTTGGTACTGGGCAGGCAGCAGCATCATTTACAGCAGGAGGAGGAGGCGGTGGGCTCTAAACAGAGTGTGGACGGCATTAGTATCTGGCATCTAGAGTTTGGTACTGGGTAGGCGGCAGCATCATTTACAGCAGGAGGAGGAGGCAGTGGGCTCTGAGACGGAGTGTGGACGGCATTAGTATCTAGCATCTAGAGTTTGGTACTAGGCAGGGGGCAGCATCATTTACACCAGAAGGAGAAGGCGGTGGGCTCTGAGACGGAGTGTTGATGGCATTAGTACTAGGCATCTACAGTCGGGTACTGGGCAGGCGGCAGCATCAGTTACAGCAAGAGTAGGAGGCGGTGGGCTCTGAGACGAAGTGTGGAGGGCAATAGTATATGGCATCTAGAATTTGTTACTGGCCAGGCAGCAGCTTAATTTACAGCAGGAGGAGTAGGAGGTGATGGACTCAGAGACGAAGCGTGGACGGCATTAGTATCTGGCACCTAAAGGTACTGGGCAGGCGGCAGCATCATTTACAGCAGGAGGAAGAGGTGGTGGGCTCTGAGACAAAGTGGGGATGGCATTTAGTATCTTGCATTTAGAGTAGGGTACTGGGAAGGTGGCAGCAGTACCAGCAGTAGTAGGAGGCAGTGGGCCCTGTGACGGCGCGTGGACCGCATTGGAGGTTGAGGCCATCACCTCTATTGACAGTGTAGAAGCTGTAGCTAATTGAGACATGAATGGATTAACGAAAATCACACTTTCCATACCTACTATCTAGTGAAACCACATAAAAGGGAACGGACTTGGTGGAATATGTTGGGAAATACATACATTTTTTATCATTTGTGGATATCTAGCAAGTGGTATCACATTTAAATATCTGCATATAAAAAAAATGCATATACTTAATTCTGATACCACTTGCAATCTATCAA
This sequence comes from Pyxicephalus adspersus, assembly GCF_032062135.1. Classification (NCBI taxonomy): domain Eukaryota; kingdom Metazoa; phylum Chordata; class Amphibia; order Anura; family Pyxicephalidae; genus Pyxicephalus; species Pyxicephalus adspersus. Next base: position 90,617,980 of record NC_092862.1, read on the forward strand.
AATAAACAGAAACATTTCTGTATTTCTATAAAAAATACAGATATTTAATTCTGATACCACATTCAATCTATCATAATAAACAGAAAAAATTCTGTATGTTTGTAAAAAAAAATACAGATATTTAATTCTGATACCACTTGCTATCAATGAAAATAAATGAAATCGATAAATGATATCAATGAAAAATTTCTGTTTTTCGGTAAAAAAATACAGATATTTCATTCTGATCCTACTTGCTATCTATCAAAAATGCCATAACAACTTCTGTATTTCGGTAAAAAAATACAGATATTTATTTTTGATACCACTTGTTATCTATCCAAAAGGACAGAAAAATGTATGTATTTCTCTACTAAAAATACAAATATTTAATTAGGAATCACACAGCTCCATTACAAGTGATATAGGCCTCAAAGTAGATAGAGTCAGAAAAATTAGCCAGTTACACAGCTCGATTGCACGTTATAGACCTCAGAGACAGAGTAGAGGTGGAGGGCCACTAGGGGGAGGAGTAGAAGGAGATGCCGAAGGCTGTGAATGTGCTCTTCCCATCAAGGTGTCCGTGCAGCAGTTGACGACTAATCAGTACACTCTGCAGTGGGGGTGTTCAAGTCATTGCCAATCCAAGCCTTATTCATTTTAATAAAAGTGATTCGGAGGACATTTTCTGTGGAGAGCCGAATCTGTCACTGAGATAATTCTGGACCCACACTCCTGTGGGTCGAGCAGCAGCACAGGGTTGTCCTCCACCTCCTCTGCCTGGTCTTGCCATCCACGGAACATGCCGCCTTTTGTTTGGGTTGATGGATGCCATGTACCCTCAATATCCTCCTCTGCCCCTTCGTCCCCTTCTCCCATGCCTGCAATGTCCTCCTCATCCTCTTCTACCTTCTCCTCTTCCTGGATTTGTGGTGCACTATGCCTAGTAGACATGCATGTCCGAGATGATGTTTAAAAGTCATCTCTTGATGCAGTGTCCGCTCTGTGTTGTGTCCGAGATCCACCATCATCTGTTCCAGCAGGCATATGATGGGGATGGTGTCACTGACACAGGCCTGATCTCTGCTGATCATTTCTTCAAAAGATGGCAATACAGTGCACAAGTCCTCAACTTCCAGCCACTCCGCAGGGCTGAAGAAAGGTAGTGTAGGTATACGTCTGAAATGAATAGACTCTGCCACGTAATCCACCACCGCTCTCTGTTGTTCAGCCAGCGCTGCAGCATGTAAAAGGTGGAATTCCAACGTGTGGTCACATCACAAATGAACCGGTGCACTGGCAGGTTGAGATTTCGCTATAAATCCACCAATCTGGCACTGGCTGTGTACGACAGGCGGAAATGCCCTGACAACTTTCTGGCCTTCAGCAACAGCCGCTGGAGGCCTGGGTAATTTCTAAGGAAGCGCTGTACTATCAGGTTTATGACGTGAGCCAGGCAAGGTACATGTGTGAGTTTCCCACAACACAGGGCTGCCAGCAGATTGGCCCCGTTGTCACACACGACCTTGCCTGGGTGAAGTCTGTTGGGAGTTAGCCATATGTCCTCCTGCTCCCGCAAGGCACTTAGAATAGCTGCGCCCGTGTGGCTGAGGGAACCCAGGCTTTGCAACCTCAGGACTGGAGGAACAGGTTGAGGCACAAGAGTCAAAGGAGGAGGTGGAAGTGGAGGTTGAGAAGGAAATAGCATGGGCATGTGCTCAGGGTAGAGGTAGGTATGCAGGCCTTGCTGCAGCTGCATATTCCCCTGCTGCCACCAAAGTTACACAGTGAGCTGTATAGGAAATATATCTTCCCACTCCATGCTTGCTCGACCAACTGTCGGTTGTCAGGTGCACCTTGCCAGAAACTGAGTGCTGCAGGGCCATGGACACATTGCTCTGCACATGTTCATGCAAAGCATTAACACATTTTTCTGCAAATTACTGTCGCTTAGGCATAACGTACTGTGGGTTCGCGCAGAGTAATGCGTAACGGAACACATTGGAGTCCTTTGGGTCATTTGGGCCATATTTTCTCTTGCGCTTCAGCATCCTCGAGGATAGAAGGATGGATGCTGCTAATGCTAACCACAGAAAGATTGGACAATGGGGTAGAAGTTGTGGGGGATGGCAATGATGCCTGGTCTTGACTGCTAGCAATGGGACAAACAGTAGCCGATCTGCGTTGGAGCTCCTGCTCACCGCTGATGGAGCCTGAAAAAGGTAATGCTCGGCTACATGCCCCACTTAAATTGCTGGCACCAGCACGGGTAACTTTGGTGGCAGAAGGAGGAAAGGCAGCGGAGGAAGATCGAGCAATTTGAGCTTGCTTCTTGGGTGGAGGTGGTCGCACAGAGCTCTGTGCTTTGACCAGGTGTTCCTGCCAGGTTACTGGGTGGTGGCTTTTTAAGTGCTCATGCAACTTGTTCCACATTTGTTTGGGTTTTTGCCTCGTTTCAAGTGTTGAGCACACAGTTTACAGATGACAATAGTGATGTCATCACTATGGACATTAAAAAATGGCCACACTGGTGAACATTTAACTGGGCCGAAAGGTGCTCTGGAGCTGGTGCTAGTGGTGGCGGTCCGCGGTTGTTGAGGCATAGCTGTGGTGACAGCTTCCGACGATTTACATCTATGACTTGCCTCACTGGTACTTGAAGAATTCAGAGTGTGGGCAGCTTTTACCCTCTTCCTCCCTCTCCCCCTTTGAGGGTGCTATGCAACCTCCTCCTCCTCTTCTTCCTCCTCCTCCTCCTCCTCCTCATTTTCCCCCTCTTCCTCCTCCTCTTCTTCCTGCCTATGATGATCTCCTTGTTCGCCCCAAGTCGGTTTAAGGACATCATCATCATCATCAGAAGAGACAGTTTCCTTATATGTGCTGAAAAGAAGCAGCTGCTTTTTGGAGCCAGTTTGAATTGGCTTGTCTGGCTCAGAGTGTTCTGGTGAAAAGTAAGTGGGGGGAAAGCCTGTGAACTGACTCTCTTCGTCAGATGACTGAAACAACTGAGCATCTTGAAGGAATGCTTGTAGCTCTGCCTCTCCAACCTGATGAAGAACTAGGAGGAACAGGTGTATCATGGACTGTTTGGGACACCTGTAAGGCCTGTGTCTGGGACTGGGATGAAAAGGGGGTAAAATCACTTGACCCAGACTGGGTCATGTACTCCACTACGTCTTGTTCATGGTGTGGCAATAATGGACGCCCATCACCAACAGCAGCGCTTCTTGTTCTTGGGTCTGCAGCTAAAAACAAACATACTGCTTTGCTTGCCACCCCTGCCAAAGCTGCCCTTTCCTCTTTGGCCAGACATTGTAGAAATTTTTTGTTGTGTGGCTTGACACCCAGCAAAATACTTTAAATACAAAAAATATGCTATATGTATATGTAAATTTGTACAGCAAGTGGATTTTTTTACTGAGGGGGAGGGGTGGTTGCCACAAAAATTGCAAGTGTGCTGTGTGTGTTGTGTGCAGCACTTTCCTTCAGTGGTGACGCTTGTAATATGCAGCACAGTATACAAAATATATACTGCAGTATACACTGTGTCTGTGTGTCTGTCTCTCAATACAAGTGTGATACTGTGCACGCAGTCAGCGAGGGGACCCTGCCTCTGGCTGTATGTATTTAACACACTGACTGACTATCTATGTATCTATCTATCTATCTATCTAACAGTGAAACACTCTACCGTGTTTCCCCGAAAATAAGACACTGTCTTATATTTTTTTGGGCTTCCAAAAACACACTAGGTCTTATTTTCAGGGTAGGTCTTATATACTTTTTTTAATGAAAAAAAACACTTACCATATTCCCAAATTCCCCTTACAAATTCCCCTTCTGATCACTCTGTGCTTTTTTTCCACTGTTCGGCAGTTAGGACATGGAACAGCAGGTGGCGCTGTGCCGGTTTCTTTCCTGCTTTACAAACAGGAAAAGACACGATGCTGGCAGAGGAGAGAAGAGAGACATGCTGCAGCCAGAGACACACGCAGGATCGCGTATCAGGTGAGTATATTATTTTAATTTTTTTTTTTAACACATTTTTAAGGGCTCACTAGAACTAGCCTGGTTACATGCACTTCAGCTTCTGACAGGCGAAGTGCATGTAATATCACTCCGCCTGTGACAGGAGCCGGAACTACAAGGAAAGCATCGGCTTGTGCGGCTGTGTGTTAGCCCGCTGTGTGTACGCCCGCTGTCTCCCGCTCGGTGAGTACTGTTTTAATTTATGTTTGCTTTTATTTTTTTATTTTTTTTTTTTATTTTTCTACTAGGTCTTATTTTCGGGGTAGGTCTTATATTAGGGCAGGTTGGGGGAAAAGTGCTAGGTCTTATTTTCGGGGTAGGTCTTACTTTCGGGGAAACACGGTACCTATCTGAGTACAGTAGATTTCAGGACTGCACCAATACAGTACAATCCAGCAATCTATCTGACTAATAGTGTGAGTGTGACACAGTCTAAAAAAGTAAAGCACTTTTTTTCACTTTGACAAAGCAAGCCAAGCAGCACAGAAAGGTTGTGATGCTAGCAAATCTCTGTCAGGAGTGGTAAATGCAGGCACGCCCTGGTCTTATATAGGCCAATGGCTGCCTGTGTGGCATGCAGTGACAGACAGCCAATCAGCTGCCTGCCACAACAAACATGGAGGGGAGCATCCCTGCTGTTATTGGAGAGCCCTAGGCATCATGGGGGAGGTCCTTAGGCATTGTGGGAGGGTCCATTTCGGGGCTTGGAATCCAGCAAAATTCACATCGGGTCCACCCGAATTCGAACGGTCATATTCGTGTCGAACATTAGGACGACTCAAATTTGAACAACAACACTAGTAACTAGTTCTCAAAATCAAAACAGGCTAAAAGAATTGTGCGCATGGGCGGCTGGATAGGATGTGTCTGGATAGGATGTGTCTCACAGCTTTCTATGAGATTCCACGGCTCCCCCTCCTGCCTCTATACACGGTGGTCTCCCTCCCCTTCACATGATGCAGTTGAAAGCCCAGGAGAACCCTGAACAGGTAGCCCCTGGCTCATCCAAGATGGCGGCGAAGAAGGCCGCTCCAACTCCTTCTGCAGCACGTTCCTCCACAGCACGCTCTGCAACACATGAATCAATTAATGCATCAGAGGCATCCTTCTCCCCTGCAGCATCAGGATCATGAAGATCATGGAGATGGAGGTGAGAGTAATTCTCCCTCCTCTGTTCCAAGATCCCCAGCCATGTGTTCTCCTGACCCAGAGGCCCACATAGCAGAGTCTCTATTTTTATCACAGGACACAGGATCCCTGTTGAGGGTACTTAGCCTTCCTCATTAACCAGACCCCGGTATTGAAAAAAAGTTGGAGAAAAGTAGATTAAAAATGACAGCCAATTTGAAACAAGAATTCCATGATTTGGGTCGACAAATGGCCCCAAGGACAGATGGAGTGCCGAGAGACATTATTCTGAAATTACATTTTTTTCAGACGAAGGATGCCCTAATGAAAGTTGTGCAATCTACTCCTGATTTGGGTATTGATGGCTACCCAATCCAGATTTTTGTGGATCTTTCTTCAATTACAATTCAAAAGCGAAGGGCGCTGAAACCCCTGCTTCAAGCTCTGATGTCACATAATATAAAATATCGTTGGGCATTTCCTTTCAGGCTATGTTTCCAGTATTCCAACAAACTTCATGCCTTTACTACTTTCTCTGAGAGAGAATCTTTGCTTAAAAAATTGGGATTTCATCTGGTCCTTCTTCAAAATTCGCCAGCAGGTGGAACTCTTTCTCCATTGTCTCCAATCTAGACCCCAGCTCAAGGATCATCCTCAGCAAGAAGGAAAAATTTCTGATTGGGTTTTAGCTCCCCATTTGACTTGGCAATTTGGTCCCGCTTGATGACAATAGAGCCCAAATAAGCGTAATTCCCATGCCAAGTAAAGATCACACAGAAGTTGCTAAATACAGACCCATCTCGCTTATTAATTGCGATCCTAAAATAATGACAACAATTTTATTGCTGAGATTAATGTCTTTATTGAACCAATATGTACATCCCAACCAAGCTGGGTTTCTCCATAAACGTCAGGCCATGGATCAAACCAGGAGAACCATTGACTTGATTTAGGCGGAGCATGGGAACTGGGATGGTGGTGCCAAGCGAGAAGCTATGTTACTTTCATTGGATCTTCATAAGGCTTTCGATAGTCTTTCCTGGGATTACTTGATGACTTTATTACAGCGAATGGGTTTTGGTCCAGCCGTTATGCGACTGAGGATGTCCCTATACTCCACACGCACATCTAAAATTTCTCTTAGAGGTTTTTTCTCACCCTGGTTGGATATTTGACAGGGAACTTGACAGGGTTGCCCCTTAACTCCTTTACTATTTACATTAGCTATTGAACCCTTAGTTTTAGTCATAAAACTTAACCAGGACATTAAAGGTATTCAAAGTGGCTTCACAGAGCATAAATGTGGCTTATTTGCCGATGATACCCTTTTTTTATACATTACTTGCCCTTTAACTTCTTTGCCCAACCGATTTAAAGAACTTACAATTAAATTTTTCAGAGGTTTCAAGACTCAAAATCAATAGGAATAAATAAAAAGCTCCCAACCTCTCTCTTCCTGAATCCTGGTATCTCTGCCTAAACAAACTGAATTTAAAATTGAACCCTAAGGCCATAACTTGCCTGGGTATCCAGATTACCTCTTCATTTGAGACACTTTTTAAAGTCAACTATCCCCCAGTGTTTTGCACCTTACTTCATAACTTACAGTGGTGGCAATCCTCTCCTCCATTATGGTTTGGTACAATTGCAACAATTAAAATGAATATTTTGCCCAGATGATTATATTTATTTCGCACCCTGCCAATTGCAATTCCCAAAGTGATTCTACAAAATAAGTTATACAAAATAAGATATTTGTATAAGATATACAAAATAAGTTACTCAAACTTATTTGGAATGGTAAAAAGCATAGAGTAAATGCGACTACGCTTTATACTCCCAAACGGTTGGGTGGTCTAGTGGTTCCCAATATTGCTCTATACAATAGAGCAGCCCAAAGAGCTGCCTTGGGCCAATGTGCTCTCTGAAATTCCAGACCCCAATTGACTTATTGGGAGGCTTTGTCCTGCCCAACTATTCCAATTGAAGCATTGATGTGGATTTCGAGCAAAAAACAGCCCGCAATTCTTTGTCCCTCCCTTTCCCTGTGTGGGATGGTCAGATATTTAATAAAGCTCTTTATTCCCAACACGTGAGGTATGTTGGCTAAATAAGGGATTTTTCTGTATAGGTGATTTTTTTGGATGGTAAAAATATCATCAGTAGCTGCCACTTACAGGACAAACTTTCCCTCCCACCCACTGAAAAGTTTAATTATTGCCAAATCAGATAATTTATTAACTCTAAACTTAAAGGCTTATCTTCCCCGTACCAAAGTACAGCATATGAGAAATCATGCCGCTCCTTTACTGATGCTAAAGGGAGAATCTCAGTTGTTTACGCAGCCCTCTTTCCCAATGATAAAAGATGGGACACAGATCTGACAGAAGAATGGGAGGTTCAAGAATGGCAAGCTTTGGCTGCCTCTATGTCATCAAATTCTTTAAACACGTCCCTTATAGAAGCTAAATATAAGGTTTTGCTGAGATGGTATATGGTACCCACCCGGATTAACAAATTTATTCCTACTATTTCTCCTTTGTATTATAGAGGCTGTGGACGGTCGGGCACCATGTTTCATGCTTGGTGGACTTGTCCTAAATTTCAGAGGTTCGTAATTCGTATTTTTAATTTGTTTATCATACACAAATCAACATTCCAAAAACAGCAGATAGTGCTTTGTTCTCTAAGCTACTGGATTCAGTATCTAAACCTCACTGCAGATTAGTTAAATATATTTTCTTAGCAGCTCGTATCATGATTGCTTGCTATTGAAAAAGCCTCAGCCATTCCACTTGATTTTACCAAACATAAACTAAACTGGATCATGAGAAATAATAAATTAACCTGTACCTTGCAACAAAGACAAACAACATGGATACATTTTATAAAACCTAGGACCCATGGATAGCCCACACTCAATACTAATCTTTCTTTGAGAACCCTTAACTATATTTAAGTCTTCCACCCTTTCTTGTCCTCGACCCCCCCGCACCCCTAAGTGGTAACCTTGTGAGGTATTCACTTTTACCATCTACATATTGTTTTTAGTTTGAAAATTTTCTGCACATTTGACAATGCTATCATTAATGTTTTGTTACTTCTTGAATAGTTGTCACACTATTTTTTCTTTTTATGTTTGTTTTGATGCCAAATTTTGTATTTTGGACTACGGCTGCTCTTTTCTGTTCTCATAAATAACTGTATAAATGACATTCCGGTTTAATTAAGATTTTGATATTTTAAAAATCTAATAAACTGAAAAAAGAAGTTTTATTTCGTACAAGTACAGAATATTTGTTTTGGTATATCTTTACATATGTGTTTTTGTTTTTTATTATTATTATTATTATTATTAAACAGGATTTATATAGCGCCAACATATTACGCAGCGCTGTACATTAAATAGGGATTGCAAGAAGAGGAGCGGTGGGAAGGATGGATGAGTCTGGCTGCAGCATTCATGATAGATTGTAGAGGAGAGAGTCGGGTTAGTGGAATACCAGCTAGAAGGATGTTGTTTATAACACAACTACTGTAAAGTACTTCTGAAATTTTTTCAATAAAATCTTTGAAATGCAAAACAGGTTAAAAGGGACTCCTGGTTACAAAATCAGAAGATTTATTATGACAGAATTACATGTGTAGCAGTGACCTAGTAGAGAAAGAGGCAGACCCAACACCCTTCTATAAGTACAGAAAAAGGTGTTCCTGTTCAGTAAACTTTTGTATTTGTATGATTGCATTACTAATGTGTTATTTTCTTTAGTATTTGGTTCTTTTATTTCTTTTGCCATGTTCTTTACTTATGAAAAAAATAAAATTGTTAACAAGCATTAACATTTCCAGACATAGTAACATTTCCATCTAGTAACTTAGATACCTAGTTTTATACATGCTGTAGGTCAGTATTTATTTACCTTTCATGTCAGTTTTTGTATAGGATTAGGGCTGGAGATTTTTTTTTTCACTTTTTTAATACCACTTTTCTATTTGACAAATATGGTAATAATGGTAAAATCATGTCATGAATATGGTAATTACAACTGGCATTGAACTGGGTCACTCAAATAGTTCTAAAGACAAGTTCTCTGATGGTAATTTATACCATATGACATAATATAATTTTTAGAGATGAAAGGGATAATGCAGTAGAAAGAGAATAAATCTGAATTGTAGGCTGGGTATGGTAAAATTAAATGATGACCATTTATCTTGCCTGGAACAATATGTATAATTTTTCCCTTAACGTAAGGTAATTTGCTGGCACATTTAATATATAGATCTATCTGTATAATGGTTAAAAACTGTACTCAAATTGACCTTTATACTCTGCTTCATATGGATATGAATTAAAAACAAATGCATCTTTTAACATGTTTGAATTTTGCAACTCTGGTTATTTATTATTTAATTTAATGGCAAACATTCTGTTTATTTAACAATTTTTTGTAGAATAATGTTTTTATTTGTCTGTCAGGATTAAACAAAAATAATTATATAAAATGTTCAATGACAATTTTCTGTTTTATTTTATAGAATTTGTTTCGCCTAATAAGTTCCAAGTATTGTCCACTTGACCAGCTTACTTTTTCAAAATCCTAGATTTTAAATAACCTGAAATATTTTGCATTCCTATGTCTTTATTTGTGATGCACATTTACTTCATTTAAAAATATATTTTAAGTACAAGTTAAAAAGTAAATAGCAATATGGAATTGCTGTTTTTATATTAGAGAATAATAAATAAAGTAAAATGTGTTTGCATCAAACAACCATATTCCGTATACATTAGGACTATTCAGACCAATTATCTATTTTACTTAAACGTTCGTGAATGTGTTTTCACATCATAGACCATAGTACATAAGTACTTAAATCTTTGTTGATATTCTTTTCTTGGATCTTCCTTAAATCCTTTCCTCCAGATATTTAGAAATAATTCTGGGTGTTAAAATTATCTAGATCTTGTTGAGCTGTGCATCTGAAGTTTACATTCAAATGATCCTGCACTGGATCTAATGTTTGGAGCAAACACAGATTTTACTTAGGTAAATTATCCCTTGTGTGTAAGTATACTATGCCTGTTTTTTTGTTTCAGTTCCTAGCACTGCAACCTACTTATTATTGGATTCAATGAAGAAAAACTATATGCAAATAAATACAGTGGAATGCTAATTTAAAAAAAAAAGATAAAATTCTACAGTTCAGTTACTTTACTTAAGTTCACCTACTTTACTAAATAATGTTAGCAAATTGGGTATAAACATCTTCCTGCAAAAGTGGAAAGCAAAAAACTTGACCTTACCTACTACAACTGTAAAATGTTATGTGTCACAAAATCGTAAGGTTATTGTACTAAAATTGTACGAATTGTAAAGCAGGTTTAAGACACAAAAGTTCCCCATCATTTTTAAATAGTGTACCCTTTATTGTCGGGTAAGCAGTGTTAAATTATATTTACACTAACTGGAATCTGCAAATCGGATAAATCTTTGGTAAAGCAGTTTTAAACAGATTGTGAAAATACTTTCAGACTGGAAATGGCTCACTGAGGAACTGAACTCTGACCATCAAATCTTCCTGCCTGCTACACCAAATGCATCTTTAGGATTTCATAATTGACCTAGAGTAAGACCTTTCATATTGTAGAAAATGTTGGTTAAATGCAGGTCAAATGTATATAAATGTAATATTCACCCTCAAGAGTGTAAAGCAAATCTACAGATGCACTGAAAATATTACAAAAACAATATTTTGCACAGCATCATAAAATGTTCTCATTATTAACTAATACAAACTGGCAAGCAACTGTATTACTCCAACCCTTTTAACAAGATTGTAATAAACTGTAAAAGACTGCTGGGACTGTATAATGTCAGTCAAATAGTATTGAAAATCTCTTTTAAAAATAGAAGTTAAAAAAAAATCATATTGTATTGTATTTTGTCTCTGCATTCTGAATTTCATACATTTTTCACGTAGGTCTTCACATTTTATTTTTTTAAATAAAAGGATTTGTAAAATAGCTTTGCACATCATTCTTATTTATTTAAAGAACAAAATCTGTATATACGGTCTGCATTTTTTCAATCTTTGGAAAGCAGAATTTTTTTAAAAACAAATTGGTCCTTTTTTTGCAATTTTATGTAACCATCATGTGTGATATGCTGTGTGTAATTTTGCATAAGCACACATTTTCATTTACTATAATCCTATACTTTTCTGAATTGTCAGAAGTTTCTATCTACACAACACTTCCACTCATCTGAATGTAATGAAAGAAAGTTCAATGGAATACATTTACCAAAGTAGCAAAAAAAAAGGAAAAGAAAAGCACAAATATATTATAGAATATAGCATTGAGGCAAAGATCAAATACATAAATATTTTCTTCTGTTTACAGTTCATAAAATATATCTTAAATGGCCCCCAAATTCCAACATCCCCGCCAAACCCTACTTCTCTTACCCTTCTTACCCAAATAATGCAATCACTCACAAATTTTTGTATTTTTTAACATCAAAATACACATATAATCTTTATAAACTTATAAAAATCTTATATATGAACTTTATATAAAACCTTATAACCCATATTTTAGCAATAACATAAAGATAAAATAACCATACAAGCAACCTGAAATGTAATTCTTTTGGCTGCAGAACCTGGAAGGCATTATATTAATCTTGTAACTTAGAGGGCACCACACTAAAGATGGGCCCCCCATCACTCTCCTGCACCACCAAGACCACTGCCATACAGGACCTCAACTACCAACATCCCTACTTTGATCTACAAGACCAACAAGTCAGCTGAACAACCAATTTCTTAAAAGAGGCATGGGGGTTGAGTTACTAAAGGAATTTAGGCTGCTTACTTAGTGTTTGCTAATGAAAGAAACTGAGAAGTTTTGTCAGAATTTATATGATCTTTGTAATGTAACATGCAGGTTATAATTTACAATAATAAAAGGTTCTGGCCCTAAATCCCCCTTTTCCATATAAGGCAAGCTAACCACCATGGCACAGCATATTTAGCTTGTACCAGCATCTACCAGGCAAAGGCAAAACACCCACTACACCTTGACAAAGGTCCTGTAATGGTGCCCAGGGGCTCGTATGAATAGAATATGGCCACTTTTATACAGAACTATGAATTAGGTAATAATGTAAGCTACGCACTATACAGATAGCGGTAACAATGCTGATGAGCGTAACAACGCGGATTAAGATGACAACACAGATTAGGTTGACAGTGCGGATTAGGGTGACAGCATGAATAATGATGACAATGCAGATTAGGGTGACAATGCAAATTAGAATGACCACACAGTTTAGTGTGACAGCGCAGATCAGGGTTACAATACAGATTAAATTGACAATGTGAAGGGTGACAATTAGGGTGACAATGCCAACTATGGTGACAATGCGGACTATGGGGACAATGCAGATCAGGGTCACAACACAATTTAAGGTGACAACACAGATTGGGGTGACAATTGTCAATTTAGGAGGCAATGAGTTCCACAGATGGGGGTGACCAAAGAAATTATGATAACATTGTTGATGAGGGTGACAACGCAGATTAGGGGGACAACAGGCTTCATAGAGGAAGATGATACTATGCAGGGGTCTGATATGGCGGTGGGATGGGGTCCCTGATCTGTGCTTTGTGGTGGTGACCTGATCTGTATCTATGACATTACCACCAACCAATAACAGAAGACAACACACTGACTGACTGGTTAGAGAGCCTAGGCGAGAAAAAGGTCAGAATTGAATGGCATGGAATTTGCCACACACAAGATTTGCCACCTAGCCAGTGCCACTAAGTAGGACAGTACAAGAAGGTGGGAATAGATAACTAATATTAGGTCTGATGTTAGAGTTTAGGTCCGCTTTATAGGCTTTGGAAACATAACTGAATTATTATGATCAAAATTGACTCTACAAACTGAAGACTGAAGCAAAAATGTTGAACATGTATTCATGTGTCCATAACACCTTTAGTCATCTTACACAATAAATACCAACTGATCCATTTTCATGGCTGAAATATAATTAATAAGCAGGCCAATTGTATATAATAACCAGTCTTAGTTTTTCAAGCATCAAACTAAATCTTTCTTATTTTATTGTTCAATTTTGAAGCAGGAAAAAAAACAATGATTATTATGCTTCTTTAATGAATATCAAGTATGCATTTATATTTAAACCAGGAAAATATTTTTAAATTATTGCAATGAAAATAAAATAAATGTAGCATACTGTTTAATTACATAAATATTAGAAAATGTAGAAATTTTAACATGTGAAATAATTGTTTGTCTAGGATTTTGTTAGGATGGGCTGTAGAAAATAAATTATCTTCAGCTCTCAGGAGATTAAAGACAATCTTATGCTCGATTGACAGCCAAGTAGATTAAGTAGCTGGAGTGACCAAACAGATTTGTATTGATTGCAGACCAGTTTTACTGCATGAATATGTCACAAGACTATGATTAATTAATATTAAGATGAAACAAGAGTGTATGACATTAAACCATCAATGGCACTGATAATAATTTAAACTGTTTTTGACCTTGCTCAAAGTGAACTCGTGCCCAGATTGTACAAACTAAAGTAAATATATAAATATATATATATATATATATATATATAAACAAACAGCAAAAGCACTCTCTCTGTATCTAAAAGCATTGTGGAGAAATTATTATTGTGTAGATAAATATTAAAACTATATCTAAACACTCCCAAAAATAGAATATTTTCGCATATTATCTGTTCTTAGATGTAATGTCTGTATTTCCATAATTTTCACCTGTGAACCTGCTAATAACACAATTCCTGTCCTAAAGAACCAGCGTTTGCAGATTTGACAGCGGAAAGCATTGAGCTGTGCTAACCCTCTCAAAGCCCCACCTTCTTATTCATTCTCTATTGGACTTCTGTGGGTAAGGAGCATTGCCCCAGGGCAGTGGATTACTGTAGTGAGTAAGTAGTTTTTAAACCGCAACCTCACCTACAGTCTGAACATAGAGTACATATACAACAATATTTGTACATACAAATATTTTGTTTTTGCCTTGTTAGATAAGTCAACAGAAGTTTTATGAGCACAAAAAGGATGTTAATTGTGCTTGCAAACTCCTGTGCTCTTCACCTCCACTTCATTTACAGTCGTAAGAAAAATTAACCACATCCTCTTTTTTTCTTAGATTTTACATTTCTGAACATATTTAAAAAATCATGTAGTTCTTAGCATGTTCTAAAATTATTTAAATTCACCTGAGGTGTAAAAGCACAAATACAGGTTTTACTGTGTTATTAGGATTCAGTAGTGTGTAGAAACACTTTTAGGCCCTAATTCACCAAGCAAAATTGGAGGCTCGGTCGCGTATTCGTATTCGCGATCCAAAATTGGAAGCCTTCGCTCAATTCACCAACTAAATTTCAGGCGCTGGCGTATTTTTGCGTGGAAGTTAGTAACAGAAATGATCTCGCTGCTGGAGGCGCACATCCCCGGCAGATTTACACTGGCGAGCTTGCATTAAAAGTCACTGTTCCCCTAAAAAAGCATTCTTTCAAATGGCACACATATTACCCTTAGGCCTAAAAGAAATGTTTGTGCTGTTCAAATGTTTAAAACATCTATATGCGCTGAGAAAAAAGCATATTTTAAAATGACTTATTTCATTCCTGTTGGGCAAGAGTTAACTGAGTTCAGCTCCTCTACATAGGCGTCTATCTAAACGCTTACGATGCCTGATCGGAGGAGCCGCCTGGGGGTAAATCTTGTGACTTTCCGCAGGCGAAACCTCGGCTTTGCCATCGGACTAGATTTTCCCACAAAAGTCACAAATTATTACATATATATAGATTTATAATTATAGTAGGATAGTAGGATATAACAATATATGTATCTAAATAAATATATGTATATATATATATATATATATATATATATAAACATATAGAAAATACTTTTAACATTAAATCCTCCCCAACTTTATTTTATTTTTTTAATAATAGAATATCTCTTTACTGGTGTAAAAATCTAAAGGTTCATATCAATCAATGATAATGAAATGAAACAATTGAAACAAACAGCCAATTTTGACAGACTGCGCAAGTGCTAATTGCAAGTGAATTTCTAGCACCTGTGCGCTTAAATTTGACCATATATAAGGGTGTGGTTTAACTTGCTTTTTCCTTTTGTCTTTTTTTTTTTTCCATTCTTTTCTTGGAGGGGCTGTTGTTTTGTGTGTTATCCTAATTAATCTATGTTGCTGCATTTGATACTTTGCTTACCCTTTAGCACAATAGCTTCTTTTGAATTTTTTTTTTAACTTTGAATGTTTTAATGTCCATTTTGCAATTTTGAAGTCAACGTTAATGCTATGTTATTGTGTTTGTGGCCATATTGTTTGATTGCAAAATTCTGCCTTTATTACCACTTTTCAATGTTTGTCCTGCATAAATATTTTCTAATCCAGTTTTCCACCCTTCATAGGGCAAAATTGCATATTGGTTTGGCAAGTATTTTTTGAATGCAATATTTGTTGGGCCATTTTTGAACTATTTTGGCTGTGGGTTTACATGTGTTTTGTTTGTTCTTTTTAATTTTTTTGTCATTTAGTGTAAATTTTAGTGGTGTTTTTTTTTTTTTTATTTTGATGTGTTTTTAAATTTTATTGTGACCTTTTAGCAAATGTTTCTTTTGAATAAAGTTGTTTGTAAAATGTTGTTGTTTGTTTTTTGGTGGTTTGTTGTTATGTGATCTCCTTTCCAATCTCTGTTTTAAGCTGTTCCATTCTCTGAATTATTCGTAAGGCTAAAAACAGCACCATTGTCTTGTTAAAACTCATTTGTTTGATGCGCATAGTTGTGCGCCAAACTTCAGGTGCGTGTAACTTCAGGTGCGTGTAACTCCTAGTTGCGCACCACAACGGACCCGCTATGTGCGCCTGAACTGTTTTATCAGTTGAAAAATGCACCACACTTTTGCACAGTCCTCATTCAGATAAGTTTGTATTTTTTTGTGTATATTGCTTGTTTTGCTTCATATGCACTCTTGTATGTATAGACACGAGTGCACATATAGCAAAACATGTATGTATGCATTTAGATGTGTGTACATATACATAGAAAAGAGAAATTACAAGAAGAAATAGGCAAAGAGGGCTTTTTGGACCATATTGCTTCCCATTGAAAAGATTGCCTATTTCTTCCTATGATTTCTGATATCATGGGCTTGAATACAAGCAACATTCATGGAGGATATTGCTTCTGGTTTAAAGAAGGAATCCACCTTTATGTGCTTCCCCTACCAAGCTGAGGTGAGTACGTCAATATATATTATGGGCCAAGATCTAAAATGCCATTCAAATCTGCAAAAACACCCTGAAGGGATGGAAAAGCAAGAAATTGTTTGGCACAAACTGGATTTGGCCTTGGAAATATGATATACTAGTACTATTTGTTTTGTGTAAACACCTAAATAATGCATACACTCCAGTGTTTGAGCATTAAGTTAAGCAACAACATCTGTTCATTTCTAAGAGTGCGAGACCCTGCTTGTGAGCTTGGCAATCAATGCGCTTTGATGTTGTGCTTGGCAACCTGGACCTCCTTCCATCACCATCAGGTGTGATAGAATGAGTATGCAACTCAGCTGGACATCTAGTTGACAACCAGTTTGGACAGCAAATGGAAGTGTGCTTGTATACAATAGTGCTAAGATCAGGCAGCACAGCACAATGACAACAAACCTATACCACAACTACAAATGAACAGAGGAGTTGTGTGGGGGCAAATCAACATGAGTGCAAATGTCAGACTATTAAAAAAACAAAACAAAAAAAAGAAATAAAATCATGACAAATTATTCAGAAAAGGACGATGTACATAATACATTCAAATACCAATATGTGACAATGGGACAAAGGCAACGAGGGGGGTCAAGTAGGAGTTTGGTGTGGAAACCATGCAGATATTTGTACTCAATACTTGTGGAAAAAATGACAACACATTGCTGAAGAATTGCTAAACTACAGAAACTGGCATTACAAACCAGGCACAAAAACATTTCAGCAACAGATGAAACTAACCAGTCCAACAAATGTAACTTTAAATTAAGCAAGTTTGTGATTGAGTAGAATGGAACATAAAAAAGTAGCACTTACACAAAAAAACATCAAGCATTAAAGATTCAAACTGACCTGTAAAATAGACTGGAGATGTGCACAGAACAGGGCGCAGGTGTGCGCTAATCAATTGCTATCACCTCATCATTGAGGTTAACATCTCCTTCTGAATCGCACAGCTGAAAATTAATCACCTTAATAGGTGTATTGGAGATCTTTGATCATCTTTGCAAGAAAACGTACAGGCGAGTTCACTAGAACTGGGACCCGACTCCCGCTAATAGAGTTTGCTGACCGGCGCGTACGCATTTCATTGATGAATCAGGGCATTAGTATCAATAACTCAAAGAACACTGAACAGAAATGGGAATGTTTCAAGTCTACAAAAGCACACTGAAAAATATATTCCAATGGGTAATAAGTATTGTTGGTGTTCGAATTCATGTTGTCCTTATATTCGACCCGAATATGGCTGTTCGAATTCGGATAGACCCGAAAAACATAGGATTCGACTGTAAAAATTCGGGAAAAAAATGTAAAAAATGTGTTTAAAAAAATGTAAAAATAAAAAGTAATTTATTGAATGTTTGTGTTTTTTTAACTAACTTTTTTAACAAGTCCCTATTCATCACCTGTAGTACCCAGGGATCGTAGTGGAACTGCAGAGGTAATCTGCAGTTCAGCTCCATTGTTGCGTCACATGGGAAACTGAACTGCAGACCTCTGCAGTTCCACTACAATGTCCAGGCACTACAGGTGATGAATGGGGACTTGTCCCCAATATTCACCTGTAGTGACCTATGTTGTTGGATAGAATTTCTCTATCCAAAAACACATAATACAGCGCTGCGTCAGCAATCGCTGTTGCCCCGCTGTGCTTCTACTATGTATTCCTGGATAGAGTTTCTCTATCCATGAATAGAGTTTCTCTATCCAAGAATTGTAGTGGAACTGCAGAGGTAATCTGCAGTTCAGCTCCATAGTGATGTCACGTGGGAAACTGAACTGCAGACCTCTGCAGTTCCACTTCAATGTCCAGGTACTACAAGTGATGAATGGGGACTTGTCCCTATTCATCACCTATAGTGCACTGTGTTGTTGGATAGAGTTTCTCTATCCAAGAATACATAGTACAACTCTGCATATTACAGCGCTGCAACAGCAATCTCTGTTGCCGTGCTGTGCTTCTACTATGTATTCTTGGATAGAGATTCTCTATCCAAGAATACAGGGCAATACAGGTGCACCTGTAGTGCCCAGAGATCGTAGTGGAACTGCAGAGGTAATCTGCAGTTCAGCTTCATTGTGACATCACGTGGGAAAATGAACTGCAGACCTCTGCAGTTCTACTACAATGTCAGGGCACTACAGGTGATGAATGGACACTTGTCCCCATTCATCACCTGTAGTACCCTGTGTTGTTGGATAGAGTTTCTCTATCTAAAAACACATAGTACAGCGCTGCAACAGCAATCGTTATTGCCGCGCTATGCTTCTACTATGTATTCTTGGATAGAGTTTCTCTATCCAAGAATACAGGTCATTACAGGTAATGAATGAGAACAAGTCCCCATTCATCACCTGTAGTGCCCGGAGATCGTAGTGGGACTGTAGAGATAATCTGCATTTCAGTTACCCAGGTGACGTCACGTGGGAAACTGAACTGCAGACCTCTGCAGTTCCACTACAATGCCCCTGATTCATCAAGCAGAATCGGATTATCGGTCGCGCATTCGTATTCGCGATCCGAAATCGTACGCGATCGCGCTATTCAGCAACTGAAAAAGATCGCGGCCGGAGCCGCGCATCTCCGGCAGCTTTACACTGGCGAGCTTGCATTGAGGCGAGTGTACGCGCACACTCGAGTCCGGACTGCGGTAATCCGCAATCGATGGCCGCGCGTACTTTCGCGCTTCCAGCGAGCACGGATTTTATTGATGAATCAGGGGCACTGTCCGGGCACTACAGGTGATGAATGGGGACTTGTCCCCATTTATCACCTGTAGTGCTTTGTATTCTTGGATAGAGAAACTCTATCCAAGAATACATAGTAGAAGCACAGCGCGGCAACAGCAATTGCTGTTGCAGCGCTGTACTATGTATTCTTGGATAGAGAAACTCTATTCAACAACAAATAGTACAGCAATCGCTGTTGCCACGCTGTGCTTCTAATATGTATTCTTGAATAGAGTTTCTCTATCCAAAATACAGGGCACTACAGGTGATGAATAGGGACAAGTCCCCATTCATGATCTATAGTGCCCAGGGTTCGTAGTGGAACTGCAGTTCCACTACAATGTCCAGGCATTACAGGTGATGAATGGGGACTTGTCCCTATTCATCACCTTTAGTGCCCTGTATTCTTGGATAGAGAAACTCTATCCAAGAATACATAGTACAGCGCTGCAACAGCAATCGCTGTTGCCACGCTATGCTTCTACTATGTATTCTTGGATTTTTGGATTATTGGCTAGCCAACTACACCTTCTATCAGTACCATTTTCAGTTTTAGAAGTAAGTAAGATTATTGATTGACAGCCTTCCAAATGAGTTTTTTAAACGATTTAAAAATATCTTAGCTTCCCATCTTGTGGATATATATTTAATAAAGCAGCATCCCTAGGGGAATTCCCAAAAGAAATGCTCCAAGCAGTGATAATCACTTTACCCAAGGAGGAGAAAGATGTTACTTCCCAGTCAATACAGGTCAATATCCCTTTTGAACTCAGATATAAAAATACATGCTAAAGCTTTAGCGATAAGAATCTCCACAGTACTTCCGAGTTTTATTGGATAGACCAGGTTGGCTTTGAGAGAGATAGACAAGCCCCGGATGGTACTAGAAGAGTATTGAAAATTATTAGACATGTGGAAATACACAAGCGTCCTTCTCTGTTGTTTTCTTTAGATGCAGAGAAGGCGTTTGACACGGTACACTGGTGATTTCTGTCTTCAGTGTTAGATAAATTTGGTATGAGTGGGTGGCTTAAATTGGCTAATATGTCCTTTTATTCTAACCCAAGCGCTAAGATGTTTACGTTCATCGGCCTTTAATATTACAAATGGAACTTGTCAGAGATGCCCTCTATCTCCAGTAATTTTCACTATGATGATAGAACCATTGTCGCAGAAAATTCGGGCAGATTCAAAAGTGAAAGGGGTGAATGTTTTAGGAAGAGAACACAAAGTCTTTTCACAGATGACATCATTCTAGTACTTAATGAACCCTTATCCTCCTTACATTCAGTTTTGCAGATCATTGCCCAATACAGTAAAGCCTCTTAATATAAACGTAACTGGTCTAAATCGCATATTTTGCCATTACAAGTACCTGACAGCCTTCTACATTAATTAAAAGCTGAATTTAGTTTTACTTGGGAATCCAAGGCTATACCTTTTCTAGGTATCTTACTGACAGCTTGCTCCAACCATATGTATAAGTATAATTACAAAAAGACTTTTCTTCTCGTTACCTACTGAACTTGCACATCTTAGGAAACAAGAGTTTTTCATGACAGGGGGAATCGCAGCGTTTAAGATGTTTTTGCTCCCTAAATTGTTAAATTTATTAAGAACTGTTGTAATTCCCCCCACGAAATTCTATACTTATCTAAGGGTGAGACACTGCCCCTGATTCATCAAGCAGAATCGGATTATCGGTCGCGCATTCGTATTAGCGATCCGGAATCGTACGCGGTCGCGCTATTCAGCAACGGAAAAAGCTTGCGCACGGAGCCGCACTTATCCGACAGCTTTTTACTGGCG
>NC_092862.1:90642423-90772973 GCF_032062135.1 Pyxicephalus adspersus
ACTCGAGTCCGGACCGCGGTAATCCGCGATCGATGGCCGCGCGTACGTTCGCGCTTCCAGCGAGCGCGGATTTCATTGATGAATCAGGGGCACTGTCTATTAAAAATTGACATGCACGTTAGACTCCCTAAAGAAAGTTAAATTTTTATGTATTTTACTAACCCTTTGTTGGGGAAAAAATCTTTTTGAAATCAAATGTTTATGCTATTATCTGAAATTAGTGGTGGCCCTATACATCCAATTCCAAGAATGGCTTTTTTACATTTCAGTATGTCTACACCCCCCAAAAAAGTTAGATCAGTTGCTACACATATTTTTCTAAGTGCAAAATTAGCACTTGCTAGGAAATGGAAAAACATAGTTGTGCCTAATCTTTCAGAGGTGATTCATGACCTTAATGTACAATGTTCTTTAGAAAAAACTTTTGCATGAGTATACGATAAATGTATTTATTATTAATAAACTTAATGTAAATTGAAAATGTTGGCTTGTCCATACCAAATGTGTTATTAACATGTAAGGAGTTTTGTGTACTTTGAGTATGTCCTTGTTTTAGATACGATTTATCGTCCTTTTTTTTTGTTGAAGTTGTTTAGTTTCTGGAGTTCTAACACAGATTTATTCTCATACAGAGCGTTTTTTGTGTTTTTGTTTTTATGTTAACTAGTTAGTAGACTGGATTGTTTTTATTTATGTAATGTTTATGTAATGTTTCTATATTCTGTTTATTGTGTATTCTCTGTTTCATTTTTTTGTATGTTCTTCTTTTCCCTTACTAAACCTACTATTTGTTCTGTGTCTAATTGGCCACACCAGGCCATGGTGTCTTCCTCTTATTTCCTGTTTTTGATACATATGGATATGTTGCAACTAACATCTTATATGTATGTAAATAACCTCTAAAAAACAAATATTGAACATAAAAGTACCATTTATGTGTCTGGGGATGACTCCAAACTATGTAATTGAATTAAATCCATACATGCTGTCTATAATCTAAGGGAAGACCTGCATGTACTGTTTGATTGAGCAGCCAAGTGGCAAATGACATTTAATACTGAAAAAATGTTAAGTTAACAACATGCATACTTCATACAGCAATACATAGCAATACATTTGGGGGAGTCAGGAATAGAAAATGATCTGGGGGTTCTGGTAGATCATAGACATAATACCAGCATGCAATGCCAAGTTGCAATATAAAAAGCTAGCAAAGTATTTTCTTGTATTAAAAGAGGAATAGACTGCAGCGATCGAGACATAATCCTGTCACTATACAAAGCATTGGTCAGACCACATCTAGAAAATGCAGTTCAGTTTTGGGCACCCGTTCACAAAAAGGACATTGTAGAATCTATTCTCCCTTGAGAAGAGACGTTTACGGGGGGACATGATCACCCTGTATACAGTTAGGTCCATAAATATTTGGACAGAGACAACTTTTTTCTAATTTTGGTTCTTTACATTACCTCAAATAATTTTAAATGAAACAATTCAGATGCAGTTGAACTGCAGACTTTCAGCTTTATATCAGTGGGTTGAAAAAAAAGATTGCATAAAAATGTGAGGAACTAAAGCCTTTTTTAACACAATCACTTCATTTCCGGGGCTCAAAAGTAATTAGACAAATTAAAACGCTGAAAATAAAATTTTCATTTCCAATACTTGGTTGAAAACCCTTTGCTGGCAATGAGAGCCTATAGTCTTGAACTCATGGACATCACCAGATGCTGGGTTTCCTCCCTTTTTATGCTCTGCCAGGCCTGCAGTGGCTTTCAGTTGCTGTTTGTTTGTGGGCCTTTCTGTCCGAAGTTTAGGCTTCAACAAGTGAAATGCATGCTCATTTGGGTTCAGATCAGGTGACTGACCTGACCGTTCATGAATATTCCACTTCTTTAATAAACCCCTGGGTTGCTTTGGCTGTATGGTTTGGGTCATTGTCCATCTGTATTATGAAATGCCTCCCAATCAATTTGACTGCATTTAGCTGGATTTGAGCAGACAGTATGTCTCTGAACACCTCAGAATTATTTTGGCTGCTTCTGTCCTGTGTCACAACATCGATAAACACTAGTGCACGCCTAATGTATCACACTGCCATGTTTTACAGATGTGGTATGCTTTGGATCATAAGCCATTCCACGAATGTTTTCCAGAACTGTGCTGGCTTTTTTAGATGTTTTTGAGCAAAGTCCAATCTAGCCTTTCTATTCTTGAGGCTTATGAGTGGCTTGCACCTTGCAGTGCACCCTCTGTATTTACTTTCATGCAATCTTCTCTTTATAGTAGACTTGAATATTGATATGCCTACTTCCTGGAGAGTGTTGTTCACTTGGTTGGCTGTTGTGAAGGGGTTTTTGTTCACCATAGAAATTATTCTGCAATCATCCACCACTGTTGTCTTCCGTGGACGTACAGGTCTTTTGGCTTTGCTGAGTTCACCAGTGCTTTTTTTCTTTCTCATAATGTACCAAACTGTAGATTTTGCCTCTCCTAATATTGTAGCAATTTCTAGGATGGGTTTTATTCTGTTTTTGCAGCTTAACCTCCTGGGCGGTTCATTCCTGTCTGGTTTTATATGTCTAAAAGCAGTACATTGTTTTTCACGAAAATTTATTTTCCAGAATAATTTGATAGTATGAGTAAGAAAAAGTTTGAAACACAAAATCATGTCAAAACAATAAATAAAAAGATTTAAAAAAAATGTTTTTTTTACATTTTTTAAATAAAAAAAAATAAAAATAAAAAAAATATATACTCATACTTAATAATATACTGTAAAATAAATGTTCATGAAAGACAATGTACTGCTTTTACACATGTAAATCCATTGTATTGCATTCAATACAGTTATTTTGTATTGAATGCAATACAAATGGATTTGAATTTCCCGCCTTGCCCTGCTGGCAACGTCCTCATGCACCGAGGTTACCGCCCAGGAGGTTAAGGATGGCTCGTTTCACCTGCATGGAGAGCTACTTTGACCGCATGTTGTCAAAATCTTCCACATACAACCCCTCCTTCAAATCAACTGCAAGCCTTTTATCTGCCTAATTGACAATGACATAACAAAGGAATTGCCCACACCAGCCCATGAAATAGCCTTTAAGTCGATTGTCAAATTACTTTTGAGCCCTGGATTGTGTAAATCACTTGTGCATTTTTATGCAATCTTTTTGTTCAACCCACTGAATTAAAGCTGGAAGTCTGCAGTTCAACTGCATCTGAGTTGTTTCATTTAAAGTTAATTGTGGTAATGTACAGAACCAAAATTAGAAAAAATTGGCTCTGTCCAAATATTTTTGGACCTAGCTGTAAATATAAAAATGGTCCATACAGAGAACTCTCTTCTCAATTATTCACTTTAAGATCATTACAAAAAACACGGGGGCACTCTTTGCCTATAGAGGAAAAGAAGTTTTAAGCTCTGGATAAGGAACGGATTCTTCACTGTAAGGTCTGTGAAAATGTGGAATCGGCTCTCTCAGGAAGTAGTTTTAGCAACTACCATAGATTGCTTTAAGAAAAAGCTGGATGCTTTTTTAGAAGCACAGATTATACCTGTGTTGATTATTAATATTATCCACATAAATATCAATATTATACCACCCTTTCAATGCACATATATATTTAATAAATTAATGTTCATGCACAAATAATAGTCATTCAAACAGTTTAATCAAGAAAAAAGTTGAAACATAAAATGCACAGCAATTTTGGTTGATATAGAGATAGGAACTGCAATTAAAAAAGTATACAGTAAATGCAAATAATGTAGGTAAACCCCAGTAGTAATCTAATAATGGTTAGTATATAATACAGTAATTACAAAATAGTGAAACAATGCAATAATAATAACATGTAGGAATGAATTCAGGAATATCTTATAGCTACCTCCTAAGATGTTAATTGGTACCTCAGGAGCCTGCTTCCTTCAGACGAGAGCTCCATAAGAGCTTACCTCAGAGGAGAGACCATCCGGAGGAGAGACCATCCGGAGAAGAGACCTCCATTCTTTTAGTTCCCATTTTTATACAGTTAATTCTCGTTAGGTATCATTGGAGAGTTAGGATTGGCTACTGGATGTGATTTGTTGAACACCTATTGACCATCTTAAGTCATTTTTTTTAACCATTATGTTCTAGATTTGCTGGTGTTCTTGGGATCATTGTCCTGTTGCATGGCCTAATTTTGACTGGGCTTTACCTGTCGCACAGATAGCCTCATATATGACTGTAGAATACTTTACAATACATGTATTGTATGTTTTATATATTGTATGTATGTTTATGGTCAACTCAATGACTGCATGGTGTCATGTTTCTATGGATTCAAAACAAGACCAAATCATTGCCCTATTTACTAGATACTTGATAGATTGTTGATTAAGGTGTATGTGCCAATATGCTGTGTTTGGTTTTCACCAAAAGTAGCACTGTGCATTATGGCCAAATACTGTATCTACAATTTGTTCCAAACAGTTTTTATTAATTTTCAAATTAAGGTATAAACATGTAACAAATACCAAGAAAAAAATTCAAAAATAAAGACAATTTTGTGTATAAGTGGGTAAATGAACACGGATAAAGAAAAATAGTTCTTCAGATGTTCGATAAATCTTGTGGATCAGAAATAAAGTTTGATAGATGGTGAGGTAATGTTTCAATTTGAAAAGAAGACATATTATGGAAGAAGCTTAACATTCTAATACATATAATCTAGTTCATATCAATTGGAATCTGATAATATATGTTAATATACACTAAAACAACGACAACATACATGGGGTTAGGGAATTAGGATAAAGGGAGTGGGAAGTGTCCGGTTTGGGCGCATTTCTGAAAAACTATACTTTTTCTTTTATATGTTTTGGTTTAGAACCTTGATTTAAATCTTTAATAGTGACCAATAAAAATTAGTAGGTAAATAATGTGGTATTCATGATTTCCATATTTTTTGGAATTTGTCATGTTTGTCATGTAAAATAGTGGACATTTTTTTATTAATTAGATTCCATGACATTTTCTTTTTCACCTGTGTTACATTTGGTGTATTTAAACTCCATGTTTTAGGGAACGCTTGTTTAACTGCTGTAAAGATGAGATGTAATAAATGAAATTGGAGAAACGTACAATGTTCAGGTTTAACATTTAGTAAGGCTGCTTTTGGATCCTTTGATATGGATTTGCTGAGTACTGTGTAAACAAGTTTAAATATCTCAACCCAATAATTGTGTATTTTCATGCATTCCCACCAGATGCGGTACCTTTAACTGGGCACCCTCTGAAATCCATTACGGAGGAAGTGGCTGAAAATTTACAAAGTCTGGTTGGTACCATTTTCCAACACATTAATAATTTATAGTTTTCAGTAATATTGCTTTTGCTATTCTATTGAGTACTATATTAACCCATCTAATAAAATTTTGTCCAAACCCCCAATGTTTTTAGTATATATAAAAGGTAGAGCCAAAGTACTGTGTCAATTTTTTTTAAATGTCTAAGGCCAGTAGAAAAACTGGACATTTTATGTATTTTGCTAGATGTATGAGATGGGTTAGTCTCCATACAGTAACTGTTGCTTGTCTTTTTGAGATGAAGCCTACCTGGTCTCTGCCTATTAATCCATTTATCCCTTTATTGAGGTGGATTGACAATATTTTAGCTAGAATTTTTGCACCTAAGTTAAGAAGCGATATGGGTCTGTAATTTGACAATATAGTACAATGTGTATTTGTTTTGGGTATCATGCATATTGCCGCTGGTATTGTATATCTACCCATTTTTCCATTCTATAAAAAGTGATTAAATTTTGTTAATTGGGGAGTTAGGATGTTAGGACTGCGTCAAGAATAATTGGGTGTGCTTTTGTACTCACCTAATATATTGGAAGGGAAATTGGTTCAGCCTATTTGTGCTAAACCTATTATATCAGAAAGAGTTAAGTTAAGAGCGTAGGAATTATGTAAAACTTGCTCCATACTGTATGTGTATTGTGATCATTTTTACATTTTTTTTAAATGTTGAAATAAATTACCGAAACAAATTTTAAACATATGAAAAATGTATTTTGCTTTTTCCCGTGGCACCATGAAAGTCCCTCTTTGTTAAACAATTCTGTAGTGTTTTGGTGTTTAAACTTGTTATATTCAGGATTTAATGTCTTTTTAAGATTTATGATTAGAGATGGGACTAAATTAGGTTTATTATCTATGTACAAACAGGGTTTCAATACCCATTCTGCAGCCTCTGGCCCTGAGTTCAGCCTTAGCTGCAAATTAACCTTACATTGATACTGGTCAAGTGAAAACAAGGATCCCATTTGGGACAATGTTATGAATGATTTTCAAGCAAACTTTTCTTCTCAGACTAAATTGGAAACTGATACAAGGGGTTTTGAATAAACCTAAAGGCCTTTACAGAAAGAAAACCAATCAATCTAAATACTTGGAGAAAGGTATCCAAATATATCCATATCCATATATCCAATATATCTGATTGGCCACAGGGAATTCATACTAACTATGTCCCGCCCCGCAGCGAGGCAGCCAAGGGGTACAAGAGGCACGGCTGGTAGCACGCGCACCTCTTCCCACAGCACCCCGGGACGTGCCCTACTTTGCACATCCGCAGGAGTGCTGAGAACAAGACTTTCACTGTTCACGTTTATAGGGATGCTAGGGATGCCGCCTCAGTCTGCAGGGACGGACACGCTGCGAGCAGGGCAGCAGCCTCAGCTACGCTGCCTGCTGTGTGCGTCTCGCTCTGCAGCTGTGATCCCCAGGGACGCCGCGGGCTCACTGGAAATGTAAGTTACTTACAATACTACTGCGATATCACAAAGTTAAATTAGTGCACCTTGATAGGGAAATATGGACTATTCACACTAAATCTAAATATTTATTGTCATCTGAAAACATTAAAAGTTAAAAATCTAGAACTTAAATCCCACTTACAAAAACTAAACAATGAAATTGTCACCCAAAAAGAAAGTTAAGACATGCGAGATTTAATTTGCTTTTGAATAAAATAGAGCCTATAAATGGCATCTTCATAAGGATAAGTTCAGCAGTTTCAACCAGGGCCACCAGGATTTAATCAAGACATCCCCACCAGCACAGAGGATGAATCAGAACCAGAAAGTTTAACACATCATCCCCCTACACCAAGTCATAAAAAATTCTTACCTAACACACGCCAAGGAAACAAACAAATCAATCAGAAAACACAAAGCGATGTCCTCCAATCAGTTCACCTGACACCCTAAATTTACTGGGTCCATCATCCAATTTAACTTCTTCTGAAAGTTTGGAATCCACAAGTGATCAGACTTTCGAATCATTAAACAAAAACCCTGGCACTTTCCCCACAGCACCTCCCGTGTCAAACCTAAAACACAAACAAATACTTTTTCAGGTCCTCAACAAATGCAACAACCCAATTTCCAAAAATAAGGGCCAAAAGAGCAAAATCTGTTGAAACTCAATGTATTGCCAAACCAGAATTAAGGCAAGCCTTTTGGGAAGAATCGCAACTCAACATCATAAACCTTTCAAATTACAACTTTACCAAGTCAGTGATAAAAGTTTTGAAGTTGGGACTAAATTTCTTTCCTATTAAACACTTAAACAAATTTAATTTTGTTAAAGATCTACACTTATTTGCGAGGAAAATCTTTTTTCAAACCCTATTTGACAAGCCAAATCCCCCCCCCCCCCAAATGAAATGGATGAATTACCATCCTATACAATGAATAAATCCATGCTTTTGAGGGATTTTAATTCAGTTATTAAATGAAAATTAAGACTCTTCTATGCAATATAGTGAAACAATACAGGAATCTATGCAACCATATTCAAGTAGTACTTGTTCTTTCCAAACAGTAAATGTTAGAAAGAAATCTACAAAAATTCTAAACATCCATGCAAATCTTATATTTCCACATTTGTGAAGAATGTGACGAAAGAAGTATCTGAATTAAAGTTGAAATTAATAACAAACTACCTAAACATTTACAATTTGCACTCAATTCATTACAAGCAAACAAATCAATTATCATCAGTCGGATAAAGGTGGCAATATTTTGGTACTGGGTGTAACACAATTGAAAAATATGTGCTTAAAACTTTTGAATAATCCAGAGTGGTATGTTAACATATCAAAAGATCAGGTATATCAATATGTTCAAGAATATAATGAACTTATTTTTGGGGCTTTCAATAAAGGTAACACATTTATGAATTTTTGAAGAGTGCATATCCAAAAACCCCAGCTTTGCACTCTCTCCCAATGCTAGTTGTGGAACAAATTCTTAGGCCACAAGTTTTCAGCCTACCATACTTTTTAAAGGGCACTTTGGATTTATTAAAAATAATTGAGGATATGTCTATACCCCCAAATGCTTTATTGGTAACGATAGACGTTGAGGCACTGTATTCCAGGATTCCAAACCTCCTGGGTATTGAAACTGTAAAAAAATTTACAAGAAAAAGATATAGTAACTTGGAAATTGAATCAATTTGAATGAAGGGATTGCCGTTGGCACTACATGTGCCTGTGTGTTAGGAGAGAGCCTGGTTTGCGGATGATGATTTCTCAATATACTTTTCCCACATTTTATTGCGGAAAAGGTTTATTGATGACATTTTCATCATCTGGACCGGTTATCAAGATTTATTGGTTGAATTTGTGTCCAAACTTCAAATTAACTAATTTAATTTACATTTCACCATGCAATATGATAGATCTAAAATTGCGTTTTTGGATGTGGAAATCATCAAGGAACAAATAACACTTTAGCGTCTAAGCTATTTCGAAAACCATCAACGGGAAACAATATTATTCACCACTCCCCACTTATGCATAGTATACCCTACTCCCAATACCTACGCATTTGTAGAAAATGTTCAAATGATTCGGAGATTGAGTTTGAAGCATACCAGCTGCAACTCAGATTATTACAAAAAGGCTACGGTAGAAAAATTCTAAAAAAGGCTTATCAAAAAGCTAAGAATAAAAATAGATGTGAGCTTTTGTTCCCACCCCCTCGACCTAAGCAAGATAACATACCCAGATTTATAACAGAATACACAGAGGAACATATGCAGATAAAAAAAATTGTCCAAAATTTTGGCCTTTACCTACATATATTCCAGAATTACAAAACATAATAACAGACAGGCCTCAATTTGTTTATAAAAAGGCCCCAGCTATAAGCAACAAAATTGTAAGGAATCATTTCGAACAACAAACACTATTTTCAATTTTAAGGTATAGTAATATACAATGTGGCACATGTTCTCAGTGCAAATATATTATGCCCCCAATTACACTAATGCTTGGTTGCAAATCTAATTGGAAAAATGTTTTGGTTTAAATCATAAAACTACTTGTAACTCCATGGGAGTTATTTATTTGGCAGTCTTCAATTGTGGCTGCTTTTATGTGGGTAAGACGAAAAGACAACTTCGAGAAAGATGTTATGAGCATACCTACCTAAGTTTAATTAGCAAGAAAACCACTCCAATTAGTAGAAATGTAGGTCTTGAACATAATTTCGATGCAAATCATCTGAAATTTACAGCACTGGAAGAGATAGATCCTGATCCTAGTGGGGGCAATTTGGATAAAAATCTGCTACAAATAGAGACCAAATGGATTTATACTTTAAAAGCCTATATTTTTCTTGGCCATAATGACATCCTCAGTTTCCAGTCCTTTCTGTAAGGTTATGCTGATATCACTAAATCTCTTAAGGTCCTTTTTATTATTAAGGATTGACAATTAACATATTCGTTATTATAGAGATAACTTTATAGCGATAACATACAGTGATCATTTGTATCCATTATAAATTTAAACCCATATTTTGTCTTTGTTTTGTTTCTTTTGCTTTCTCATTAACGATATAATATATAAGTATTGTTTGCTTTTTCAGTATTTGTTCTGTTTTTCAATATTGTGCTTCTCCCCTTTTTTTTGTTAATTTTTTTTTTTTTTTTTTGAATACTTACCTTGATGTAGCTTTTGGTATATGTTTACATTGCATGGCTAAATTAATATGAGGCCTGTTGATTGCAAAGGAAACTTTGTTTCCCTTTGTTGCAATCCAGCAGCGTGCAGAGTCTCCCTTGGCTCGATTAGGCTAGCTGTAGTCGGAGAAACATGTGGTATGTGTGGAAATCAGTTTGCGGTACAATACCATGTGTTCAGATTTCTTTCCAGGTTCCACCCCCTTTTACACCATCCTATGGGGAGGTTGTGAGACTGGCGGGTCCCACTGGACCTTGGCTACTTGAGCTGGATTGCTGTTTGGCTGGTTGCCTTATCGGTATTACGCTGTTTAGTTTTTTTAAGCTCTGCCACTGATTACTTGAATCTAACATCGTTCTATGCCTAATGGCATGATAGGGAGATGGGCCTAAATCAAATTCAATATCCCAGTTATAAGAAGCAATCGACCCTTGGGATCAGTATTTGTATTTGGGACCATATTTTTAGGGTGGAAAAGGATTAATTTTTTTAAATCCTATCAAAACACCTGTTGTTTTAGTATCAGAATTAGCCATGTAATATTACATACATACATACATACATTACATGTAATAGTAGGGTATGAGTAATTAAAATATTTAGGAATGGAATTTTGGGAAAAATGTGTTTCTTGTAAGCATGTAATATTAGCTCTTTGCGAGCAGTAATATCTGACAGCCTTGGTCCTTTTTTGAGGGGCATTAAGCCCCTATGTATTTAGTAATAATACATTTATGCCTATAATAGAAATTTGTGTAAAGGATGCTTATAAATCTTATAGTACCAAGGTCTCAAGAGAAAAGTATTAATCAACCGGATCACCTGGGATTGAGGGGAATATTGGAGGAAACGAGGAGGGGGTGTTACACAAGACTAGACAAAGCACATAAAACATTGCAATATTCTAAATATTTCTAAATAGGCAATAAGTGATGTTACAATTTCCTAACATGGCTATCAGCTTTGTGAACACTATGGTGCAAAGCTGATGGCCTAATACAAGTGGCAGTGACAACCACACATGTTGAAGAAAGGCATGCATTTATAAAGACCACAATGACTATAGTTTTCAAAAAGGTAAAAAGTATTTATGAAACCCAAATGTATATAACTTCTAACATAGTAATTATTAGTAATTAATATTATTTAATGAACTAAATCTTTTGTTAGCATGACTAGAAGAAGAATATTCAATTTCTGTAAAATGGTTTTCGGCTTCAGCTGGGGTAATAGCTGGGGTAATTACCGAGTATTGCTTATCTCTATAATTGAAGAAATGGATGATGTTTATTGTGATGTCATTGTAAAGTAACGGCAGCCATCTTAGCTGCTGTTGATGCAGCTCTGAGGAGAGATTCTTTGATAGATGGATTTCCTATCTTGTGTTTTTTTTTTCCCTGCCAATTTGGGCATCACTGGATGTGGTGATACATAAGTATGCATGTTGGTGTTTTCCTGCTGAAACGGATCACTCCCGGGTGTATGTAATATGCTGTTCCATTTTTTTCTGTGTGGTGGAGCGGATCTAACAGGCTGTAATGGGTCCACTCGCGCATCCGCAATCCATCTCCAATTTGTTTTTATTTCTCCAAAGGACATTGGTGTCATTGGCTTTTGTCATTAAATATTGGCATGTGGTTTGTGTAGATGCAGCTTTGTAAACCTAAGCTTCTTCCATGTTCTTTTCAGAAAAATGATGAAAAGTTTCTTCCGGCAACCCTTCCTAACAAGCCATACTTGATAAGTCTTTTTCTAATTGTACTGTTATGAATTCCAAAATTTATCAAGCTGAGGCTGGTAGATTTTGAGATGCTGTTCTTGCATTTTCTTCAGTTTCTCTAAACATTACATGGTCTGACTTTGGGGTGTATTTGCTGGAACCTTTACTCCCACAAAGATTGGTAACCGTCTTGAATGTTTTCCATGTGAATGATATTTCTCCCTGTAGAATGATAGACATTACACAATAGAATGATTTCACATTGTTTTGAAATTGCTTTATAACCCTTCTCAGATTGGTGGGAAGCAACAGTTAATTCTTCATTATGATTTTTCCAAAAACAATAACTTTAAACCTTTTTTTAAAACTTGTGAATTCTGACCTGGAAGTTCCAAATCCAGTTGGATTTGTTGACTTACCTGACCTGATTCAATTCATTTACCTCTAGCTGCTACCACATCTACGGACTAATAAACTGCAATTTATTGAACGTTTTTTCTTTGATTTAGAAACACTTAGAGCTCATTACTCTAATTAAAAAATATAGGAGTTAAATTAAACGACAATCCTTTTTTTCATTTGATTACTTTAGCACAGTGCAATTGGTAGCAGTGAACGCTCCAGGGTAGTAGAAATCCAGGGCAGAGCACAGACATTTCAGGCATGCTTTGAATTCCTGTGGCTAGATTTGTGTAAACACAAACTAGAATGGATCAGAGTCAAGACAGACAAACAGGAATATACCACAAGCATAAAGGAGGTAACACATGGGTATACAGTAAGAAAGTGTCAACACCAAATGACAAAAACTTCACGACAGAAAAAGACATAACATTGCAATGTACAATTTACATGGCTTCCTTCTAACAGCACGGTTACTAAAAAATCCCTTTCTATTGCACAAACAGAAAAAGTATACTTACCTCCACCTAGTTTGTTACAAAATAAATTAGATTTTTTTTAATTGTAAGCACAATGTCTGTAAAGGTTCTCATTTATTCAGATCGTTGTACAGTATATTTAGTAGTAGTTAGTCAGATTAAGCTGGACTTCTTGCAATGTTGAAGATGTTTGGCAATTTACCATAAGATCTTTTTCACTTAATTAGTTCCAAAAGTGTAGGAAAATACATTTTATAGCCATAGGAGTACAAACACTTTAATCCTATCGCTATTGAATGTGACACTGAAAACGTTGAGTGTCCAGAAACAGGAGGTGTGAAATTTATAGAACCACACTGTTCTTTTAATATAATTTCTTTCTTGGTGTCAGTAAGTCTGCATAAGTGGTAACCCTTTCATGGCTGATAGTGGGACCTGTCAAAGCGCCAGTGTAGAGATGTTAAGGTAGCATTATACTTGGAAGATAATGCTGTTGAATGCCCACACCCCTGGTCAGAAAAAATCATCATTGTCATCTTTATCCAAAATATCCAACTCATTGTCCTAGAAAGAATGTAATTTTCCCTTCATATGTAGAAGATGTTTATTCTTGCTGATGCACAGGTCTTTGCATTCTTATTACATTGCATATAACAGTTTACTTTGTGTTTGGGTGTTGGGTTTTTGGAATTTATAAGTTTCTATTTTAGTGTATTACTGGGCTTAACCCTGGTGGTCGAACTTGATGGACTTTTTTTAACTTGACTCACTCACCCTGATTCATCAATGAAATGCGCACCGGTCAGCAAGCTCTATTAGCGCGAGTCGGGCCCGAGTTCCAGTGAACTCGCCTGCCAGTTTCCTTCAAAGATGAGCAAAGATCTTGAATACGCCAATTAAGGCGAATCGTTTTTAGCTGCGCAATTCAGGAGTAGATGTTAACCTCAATGGTGAGGTGATAGCAATTGATTAGCGCACACCTGCTGTTCTGTGCGCATCTCCAGTCCATTTTACAGGTCAGTTTGAATCTTTAATGCTTGATGTTTTTTTGTGTAAGTGCTACTTTTTTATGTTCCATTCTACTCAATCACAAACATGCTTCATTTATAGTTACATTTGTTGCACTTGTTGTTACTTTTTCTTTTGGTTGCAACACTGCAAACTAATTTCTATTAAGCTGGATATATACTAAGTGGCACTTTCAAATATGTCATCACACAATAGTATGAGTGTAAAAAAATATGTGAACAAACATTTGTGAACTGATAAAAATTTCATTCTAGTTTGACTTTAGAGAAATCAAATATTTTAGTAAAGGATTATAGGCAAACATAGTATAATACATGTATTAAGGAACATTTAGTGATTTCACTTGTGTGTGTATGTCAAAATGCATTTAAATTTACAATAATACATTACTTGCAATTGGAATTTGTGCAGTCTGTCAAAATTGGCTGTTTGTTTTTTTTTGCAATTGGACATTTCATAAGCATTGATTGATATGATCCTTTAGATTTGTACACCAGTAAACAGATATTCTATTAATTAAAAAAATAGATATACATATATATATGTATGTATATTTAGATACATATATAATTATATACTACAATAATTATAAATATATATATATATATATATATATATATATATATATATAATTATATACTACAATAATTATAAATAAATATATATATATATATATATATATTTATATCCTACAATATATATATATATATATATATATATATATATATATATATATATATATATTATAAATATATATATTCATTTTGTTATTATAAGAACTCTAGTAATTACAAATATATATATATTATATATATATTTATATATATATATATATATATATAGATTTTATTGCCCAAATTATACCCCTTCTTGACATAATATTATCACATGATATTTTTTATTTAGAAAGTTGCATCGTTACGTTTGATATACATGGTATTTACAAGTTGATGGGGTGTATTTGATAATGACACATACACAAGATAATGACTCTACAATCAGGAATGTGCTAGATCAGGAAATTGAAGGATTTGAGGCTTGTACAGTAAAGGCCAATTGATTGTCTGCTGGCCAGTATGTGTTTAGATGGTTTCATTGAACAATTACCATAATTCACTGATTTTTTAGTTTGTTTTAAATTACTTTTTTAAAGCCCAGATTTTTCACTGGTTCTCTCTAATACTAAAAAATTTAAATCTGCAGATATACATATTGTAGAACATATTTTCTACAATGGAAGCAAACACTTCTGGGAACATTTATTGAATAATTTACAATTCTTCCCAATTGAGAGTTATAATTTTCCACAAATCAAACGAATATACTAGAAAAAAATCAGCTTCCTGATCTTTCACTGTTATAGTAGGTACATATTTATTTACATTTGTAACAAGAACACCTAAAGAAGATGTTTATATAAATTTCAATAAATGAAGAGAAAACATTGATCTTTTTGCTCTTGATATCATTCACAATGTGAAAATATTTTCCATTCTAATTTTTTGGGGCTGTATGCAATCAGTAGATATCTATACAGCAGAGAATTATACAGCTTACACCTGCAGTCAAGAGTGCATGAATACTACCAGCAAGGCAGATTAGAATGATTGGCTCCAACGACCACTGATGCCTGATACATGTATAAACAGCCATTTACATTTATACATGGGGGTATGCTGTGCTGGGGGAAAGATTTAGGGGAATGGTGGAGGGAAATTTAAACTAGGACAGTGGGGGGTGGGACAGTTAAATAAGGTGGCAGAAAGGTTAGTCAGGGGTCAGCCACTAGTGGAGGGTGGATTGAGAATAGTTGGGGGGAGGGTTATGGATAATTGTAAGGAGCTTCCCATGTTACAAACAAACATTTGATTCTGCAGTACTAGTTGTACTAAAAATCAAAAGGATTTGGCAAACAACGATGGTAAGAGCAGCAATGGTTTAAAGAACCTGTTCACCAAAGCTAGAAGTCTAACTCTAGGGGAGTTGAAAGCATTAATGAGTAAGGATGATTTTGACTTAGCTGGTGTTGCTGAATCCTGGCTTTGTTCTTCACATGACTGGGTTGTCAATATTTCTGAATCTGTCTGTCTGTATGTGGGAAGTGATCTAAAAGTGAATGTGAAAGAAGAAATTGCAGATGGAACAAGCAATGAGGTTGAGGCATTATGGGTGAAGTTGAATTATTGGAGTTTGCTATAGGCCCCCCAATGCTAATGAAGAAATAGAAAATCAACTACTAGCACAGACAGAAAAAGCAGCAAAAAAATTTTAATCTTGGGAGATTTCAACTACCCTGACATTGACTGGAGTAATGGCACTACAGGAACAGCAAAAGGGAGGAACTTTGTGAATTTAATACAAGATTATTTTATAGTACAGTTTATATATGCCCCAACTAGAAATGATACTCTGCTTGACATTATCCTGCCCCTGTACAAACGATTGGTCAGACCACATCTGGAATATGCAGTCCAGTTTTGGGCACCAGTTCACAAAAAGGACATTGTTGAATTGGAGAGAGTGCAGAGAAGGGCAACTAAATTAATAAAAAGGAATGGAGAAGCTCAGCTATGAGCAGAGATTAGCTGAATATTCTCCCTTGGAAAGAGACGTTTAAGGGGGATGCCAAGCTAAGGGAGAGGCAGAGGGATGCCACGCTGAGAGAGAGCCAGAATGGATTCCAGGCTGAGAGAGAGGCAGAGGGATGCCAGGCTGAGAGAGAGCCAGAGAGGATTCCAGGCTAAGAGAGAGCCAGAGTAGATTCAAGGCTGAGGTAGAGCAAAAGTGGATGACAGGCTGAGAGAGAGCCAGAGGGATCCAGACTGAGAGAGTGATCAGCAAGAGGCTGAAGGAAGAGGATCAGCACTGTGTTGCAAGCTGGAGGGTACATAGGAGACAGCTGTTAGTTCCCAGAGCTGTGGAGGAACAGAGCTCTGCCTTGCACCAGCAAATATTACATGTGAGTGGAACATGCTTGTTTTGTTAGCCAAAGACTGCCTTGTATTCGTTATGATTTAAACTGCTTTATTGTTAGTCAGAGAGGGACATTCCTTCAGTGATGGTATGTAGTTGCTCAGCTGAGCCATTTCTTTTGTTTGTTAAAGTGCTAATAAATGGACAGGCAGGAGCCTGTTTTTAACTGCAACTTTGAAGTCTGCTGTCTGACTCACTGCTGTCTTTTGACCCCGTTGCTACGGGCAATCTCACAATATATATATATATATATATATATATATATATATATACGGTATATATTAGTCTAATATAAAAAAAAAACATTCAAAAAACAATATTACCACTGACTGCCCAAAAACTATATTAAAGATTAGGGTTTATTATATAGTATTGAGAATTGAGACAAATGTTAAAATCAGGAATACCTGAACCCAAAGCCAGGCTTTACATCAACATTTGCTTCCTTTCTTTCTCTCCATAAACATATTAATTTTGAATTTCTAAGCAGAACAATATATATATATATATGTATATATATATATATATATATATATATATATATATATATATATATATATATAGACCCATCTTTGTGAGACATGATGGGAAAAAAATAATTAGGTAGCTAACTTCCCTTTAAAACTTTTAGACCTCAATGAAATTACATTTCTGTGTCAATGTTTATCATTTGGTTCTAATTACCATGTTGATGTGTTTAAAACAGATATGTTTGTTTAATTGCTATGATCCAAAGCACTATGATCCAAAGGAAATTACACTGTTCTGAACATTTATCTCAGGAAGGAATTAAGGTACTTTTTTTTTTTTTTTTTTTTGCTTTACTAAATTTACTTTATTTACACGGACAATCTATTAATAAACACATAGGGTTGGTAAAACAGATACATGCAATACAGTTATTAAGAAAATGTTACTGTATCTAGTGCAGACTAGGACAGAGACAAATACCAAGTTTTAAGATGTGATTGAGAGACTATTGTAATTAAACTCAAAATGTTAGCTTTTTAGACAGTTTTGATTCTGATAACTATAGTAAAGAAGCTTAGCAGGTATTGAATATAAAAACTTTTAGAAAACGCGATGAAAAAAAGAGATGAATCCTTTTAAAGATAGATAGATAGATAGATAGATAGATAGATAGATAGATAGATAGATAGATAGATAGTGGAAGAAGGTGTTAGAGATTATTACCATTATTACCAAAAGGGATAATAGGTATTTCGTAGCAGATTGTTAGTGCTAATTTTTCATTTATTTCCTAAAACAATATTCTCCAGTGGAAGCTAGCCATATTGTAGTAGGTTTTTGTTCTCCTAATTGAAAAAAAAAAATAATGGGAAATTTACTTTTTTCCTTATGAGAAGAAAGAAAGAAAGGTCGCAAAGGATTCTATGTTTATTCCTATTCTTATAGACAAATTTGATGGTTTTCAAAATACTTTAGATGCAGCATGGACATTTAATAACTCTATATCTGCTCAACAAGATCTAGCCAATCTGGCTATTCAATATTATTTAGTCAAATGCAGTACCATTATGACTTTCTCTTTTGGATATTGTTGTATACCTGCTAATTTTCAACAACTTTATATTTAATGGGGACTTTACAGAGATACTGGACTTTAATGGGGGTGTGCACTACATGTTTGGAGAGAAGAACCGACATTGTGGTACATTTGCATGGTATTTGTATCTATATATATACATATAGGTAATTTACCTATATTAAATACAGATCATATAAATCTCAGAAGGGTCTATTTATAAAAATGCTCCGAAAATATATACCCTTACTCATGTTCTTTTCGTTCGTTGCTTCCCCCACTTTAACCTTTAAACCATAACCTATACTTTATTCTTAAAGATGTTCAATATTATATTAGCTCTTTATATCTAGAATTTTTGTCCATTCTATCTAAGAATCATTATGTTTTTCCTGCCAATCCTCGTCTTCTGCTTGTTCCATATATTGTACATTTTCAAGTTCTGCATTCCATTCTTTTATAGTAGGAGGTTCATATGACTTCCAATGTCTTGGAAAAACTACTCTTGCTGCAGCCAAGAAGTGTCCCATGAATATTAGACAAAGAGTGTAACCGTCGGATTATTATCAATGTTGTTACCAATAGCTTGAATAAATTTAACATACTAATGGGCACTCCCATTTTATGTGTCAAAATAAAATATTTTCTCCAATCTTCCTCAGAATACTGTATACCTAACTCCCTTACCCATATTCGGACATATAAAGGGGGGTTAAGATAGACCTGCTCCAAAGGTATTTTGTATATATTTTTTAGCAATAACGTCTGAAAAGGTGTTTGTACACTACTAAAACATTGTATATCTTCAAATTCTGAAAAAAACAAAGTTAATTGTCGGTACTGAAACCAAGAAAGTATTCTATCTGTACACCTATTTTGATAATTTGTCAATGTTGGATAGTTACTGTTAGTTAAAATTTTACTGGAAATAAGGATTGCTTTCCCACCCAAGAAAATTCTTTGCCTTTACAAGCAAATGGAAAAGATGGGTTATCAAACAAAGGTGTCAAAGGACCAAATATTGAGGATATTGTCTTTATACATTTTACCTTATCCCATACATCTAAAAGAGTTTTTGTAACTTAGGCCAAACTCCGATCTTTTTGCGCATAGTTGTATCTATCCAGGGTGTGTACATCTACTTGCTTTGGCTGGTTTTGAATTTCTACCCAGGCTTTTCCTATACTTGTTTTGATACCAGTCTACCATTCGTCTTGGAATAGAAGCCTGGTTATAGTGTACAATATCAGGTATCATTTTAATAAATTATTTCTCGCAAACCAAGGCAGCAAGTCGTGAATATTTTTTTATATCCTTCTGCACCACTTTAAAAAGGGGGGGATAGTTAGGTTCGAACATTTTGGAAGAATCTACTGTCACATATGTACCTTAATATCTATTAGCATTTGTACATATCTTAAATTTAGTATTCTACATGATTCTTTCAAATTGGGAATAGTTTGACTGTAAAATTACTGTATTTACTAAACACCTGAACTGTTTTTAGAATAGATGGGATTGCCTCATGTTTTGTTATAGTTTTTTACATTGTTTGAAAATCCCTAATGCAAATTCTGGTTAATTCACACACGATAAGTGTAGCGGCAGTTTTTACTGGACTTTTTTTGTATTATGTAGATGTACATTTGTTAATAGGAGAGCAACCACTTTGGGTATTATGTTGGCCCTTAGTATATTTCAGGAAAATATGGACCATTCAAACCATACATGTTTAAATTAAGAGGGACCTATAAATGGAGGAAGTAATAGATATGATTACTGTAGTTTTATTAAAGTCAAGAATTTTGATCAGCTATAACCAAAAAAAAATATAAAGTAAAATTTTATGCTAAACGTAACAGTGACAATTACCACTGGGGTGTAAGCTTGATTTTTCATTAGATTGCTATCTAATCATGTGTCTAACTACTTCACAGAAAAAATATTTAGGAAGTATAGCAATGTGAAACTTTAAAGTACAAAGAATCATTCCTGGTGTCAGAGGTGGAAATAGAAGAAATACATTTCTACACAGGAAGACTGGATTTATGAGCTGCAAGCTCATATTACACAGAGAATAAATTGCTATGTGAATTTATTTATCTAGCAGGTTTCTATTACCTCTCCTCCCCAAAGATTCAGATTTAGTTTACAAACTGTGTTCCCATACATTGGGTATACTGGTTTTACTGTACCTATACTATGCATGGCTATTATTGTTCATTATTTATTGGTTTTCCCTGAGTATTTTATTCTGTTGCTGTATTTATTTTATTTGTATTTAGTACTGCAGGATTTAGGTGCAGTCAGGATTTGGAGGCAGTTTTCTGTCCAATAAAAGGCGATTAGGAATACCTTTCTATGACTCAAAATGACCCATCTGAAATGAAATGTGTTTTCATATGGCTTATCTGGTTTATGTTTTTTCTGATCTTGAGTTGCCAGTTGTTACACAGTTCTTCTTTATAATCACGCCATACTGTATATGTGTTGGAGGTCTTCTGCTCTGCTTTCATTGTCATAATACTCCTTCCTTGCTAATAAACACAGCTGATTGCAGTTGGAATACTGTATGTATTCATTTTTAATACATTTTGTTAGGATTCTGGCCACTACCTGGATGCCTGGCAATTTATATGGATCCGTCTTCTTTTGTTTGTTTGTCTTTATACCTTTTTTCAATCATGTTCTTGTGATTTCAAAATAGAGGTAAGTGAAATTTGACCTTGACAGGTATGAGGCCTGCCATGGGGATATAAAGCAGGCTGCCATGATAATTCCTGATCTTCATATGTAGGAGACATGCACTACAGACTACAATAATTCATATTATTCAGCTTGTAAAAGTGTTTCTTTGACAAGTATAGTATGGCTCACTACTTCCATCTTATTTTTTTTTCTTTTCAAGTTTCACTTTGGCCAAATTCTGTGTTCCACAGCAAGGCTGAAACAGTTCTGCTATGAGTCTGAATCGACTCTGATTAGAACTATCTAACACCACTATTTCTGAATAGTTCTGTCATCCCCTGAGTCTAAAATGATCAAGGTTGTTGTTTTGCTTGAAAGCCTTATTATCAGATTTTTGAGTTTCTAAACTGTTCTTGTTCCCACTTGGCCCTCTGACCTGTTTCCCTGTGTTATTACTGTGCTTATTCCTGCCCCTTGTTATTCTAATTAGATTCATGTGTTCTCAGCTCATTGTCTGTCTTCTTCAATTGTTAAATTCCCCTTGTACTCTCAGAATATTCTTTACTTCTATCTGTAAGGCTACGTACACACCTGCAATAATTGTCATTGAAAAACGAACGAATAAAAACAAATCAACGATTATTCAGGATTATTTTGAACGATCGTTTAGTGCACAATTCTGTACATGCTGAAACAATTGGATCAAAAAAAATGTACACACTCTAGATCGGTCATTTTTCCCTATGAATGTTCATCCTGAAGTCTGTTCACTTACCTCTCTCTGCATTATGCCTTTACATGTCTTCTCACTAAAGAAGAAAGTAGCTTTTGCTACAGTGTATGTGCTAAGTGAGGAGCAAGATGAACATGATGTGCAAAAAAAAGTTGTGAAGAAGCCCAGAATTTGGTGTAAAGATTGGTTGATAAACCGAGACACCGTTTCCCATGGGAATCTGCTACGGGAACTGTTTTGACATCCCCCAAATGACTACAAAAATTACCTTTCAAATGTCAGATGTGTGCTTCCAGAAATTACTTGCCACAGTGGGACCTATTCTACAGAAACAACATACCTGCATGAGAAAGTCCTTAACAGCTGAAAAGAGGTCGATCGCCAACATAGGATACGTTAAGATACCTTGACACGGGAAGATCTCTGCAGGACATGAAGATCTCCACTGGGATCTCACCGCAAGCAATGGGTCATAATATTCCCGAGATGTGTGCCGCAATTATCGTCAGCTTGAAAGATAACTACATGAAGG
This sequence comes from Pyxicephalus adspersus, assembly GCF_032062135.1. NCBI lineage: Eukaryota > Metazoa > Chordata > Amphibia > Anura > Pyxicephalidae > Pyxicephalus > Pyxicephalus adspersus. The sequence continues at coordinate 90,664,557 of NC_092862.1, forward strand.
TGAATTGCTGCATCAACTCTTTGTTGACCACATTGGTGACAATCAGCTCCACAGCACATGCTTGTTCTGGAGTCATCTTCCACAGTTTTGCAGCAATGCTGAAGCCAAAGGCATCAAATCCATCTTTATGACTGAGTATGGCCATAGCCTGCTGCAAAGTTTGCTTCTTTTCCAGCTCCTCTTGTTTCCTCTTTTCTTTTCCGGCTTCTCTTTTGGCTGAGGCTGGTAGTCACTGGAGTGGATGTTGCAGCAGGTGGAGTCTCCAATAGGTCACTGAAGGAAGTCTGCAAGAAAGAAAAAAATAGAACATATTATTATGCATATTAACTCTTTTTATGTTCTCTTTTCAGTTTCCTGATACACCTTAGGAATGGCTGGCCATCGCTTCAGATTTTCAACAGTTCTGGAACTTTCCTAATTGTGAAAGAGCAATTGATGAGAAACATGTAAGGATCACCCCACCTGCAGACAGTGGATCCTTCTACTACAACTACAAGGGGTTTTCAGCATTGTACTCATGGCAATCGTGAATGTGCGCTATGAAGTTGTTTTAGTTGATATAGGCAAAAACCGGCACATACCCGATGGAGGTGTCCTGGAAGGTATGCCATTTCACAAAATGCTGGTCAACAAGCAACTGCACATTCCTAGAAACAGCCAAACTGTCAAGGGAATGAACTTTGAGTTTGTTGCAGATGAAGTGTTTGCATTACATGTTTGCATTACACTTATTAAAAATTAATTTCCTTAGAAGAATTTGGAGCAACGGAAAAATCTATTTCAACTACAGTCTATCTCGTGCTAGGAGGGTGATTGAGATTGCATTTGGTATTTTAGCAGATCGCTTTAGAATATTTCATACTGCTATAAATCTGCACATGCACAAAATTGACAAGGTAGTCTATGCTTGCTGCATAATTTTTTATGCCGGAATAATTGCAGTGCATGGTTTGGCCCACTAATGAAGCAAGCTTCTGCTACAGCAGCACATATGACACTGGGGGAAAACAGCAGCCAATTCACTTGTCTTGTGGACCTACAGCATGCAGTACCACAAAATGCTTCTGTGCCGGCAAAGGAAAACCAAACCAAGTAATTGCAGTATTTCAACACCCCTGGAACAGTGGAATGGCAGGATAGCATGACAATTTAGAATTGACCACAATGTGTGTTTCACTGCAATACAAATCTGCACTATTTTTTTTTAATTAGTCTTGTGTTTTCAAAAATTGTACAATAAAAATATTTGTTGGTAAAAAATTACCTGGTCTTGTGTCATGAAAATATCAGGAGTCTCATCAAGGAAGCACCATAATTCAGGTTCCTGTACATCTTCTGCGCCAGCACGTGACTTCTGTGAAGCGTGTTGTTGAACGCATCATAGGCCATGATCTCTGCAAAACATATAAAAAAATTGCATTAGTCACCTTAAACATTGCACATTAACTACACACTCAAATACAGCACAAGAACAGGCAAAGCAGCAACACCTCCCTTCTGAGAATACCTTGAGAAAGAACATTCCAGGAATAAATGGCAGGAATGAAGGTTCAAATGAAGGAACTCGTAGAAGACCTTAAATGGTAAATTTCTCTCCAGATTTCCCAGCACTCCTTGCGTTTCCTGTCCTGTGACATTATATCCTGTGCTTGTGATTTTCGCAAAACATGCCACAGCCAAGTCACAACATCAGGTGGAGAGCATCACCAATGAGTCACGCTGAGATGGAGGTCATGGTGAGCATCCTTGACAAGGTGGATTATGATGGCAGGAGGGTGTTTTATCCACATCCAAATGCCAGAAAAGATTGCATTCTGAACACTGTGCAGAGCAGGCTGGAGGAGAAATTTGGGGTCGTGCGTTCGAAGGAACAGCTCCAAGCGGTGGTCCAACCTGAAGAATCACAAGAGGGTCATGCTAGACGATTTCTGACGTTGCATTGCCAAAAACCGTAAGTACAACTAATATATGTTGACTGCGCTTAGTAACTTCATCAGGTGTATTTGGGGAGGGGCGAACCTGCATTTTTTGTTATGTTTAGTAATTTGAGTGTTTTTTTTTTTTTTTTAGGCCGCCGAGCTTTAAAACAAAAAAGGCTGGCTGCTAGGAAGGCAAAGCAAGAGGCCGAGCAAAAGGTAGGATATTGACATATATTCAAGCCTAAAAATATTTCAAAAACATACATGTTAGGTAGAATATTTTTGTTCTTTCTGCAGAGTTGATTATTGCTTGCCCAAGGCAGCATATTGAGGAGGAAGTGTGTACCTCACCACTGGATCTTGACTCAGGTATGCACCTAAAAGGTAGAGAGATAGGTTAAAAATGATTATGTATATATTATGTAAATAATGTTACCTTTTCTGTACACATTTTTACTGTTTAGATATTGCAGCTGCAGCTTCTGATTTCATTCCAGAGGGAGAGCAGGAAACCCCTGAGCCGGACACATCAGAGAGCATTGGCGGAATGAGGAGAAGAGCCAAAATCTGTTGGTAAGCATTCATACATTGTGCATGCAGAAAAATGTGTCATATCTATGTGTCAACTTACCTGTACAATATCTGGGAACTCAATATGCTTTTTTATTTTCCCACACAAGTGACATCTCAAAGGAAAAATTGCTGCGCAGGATAGACACACTGCAGAGCACACTGGAAAAAATGGTAATGGCACTGAGGGCTGCAACTAGGTAGCTGATGGCTCTTAAAAGAGAGGTGCAGCAAGCATACTAGATGGAAATATCCTACCTTCATGTTCAGGGTGAAGCTCTTTTGTTAAATATGTTTGTACATACTTTTGTTGGTTTTCTTTTTAATATGTTTATTTTTTTTATATTTTGTTAATTAAAAATGTTGTACTTTTGTTAAAATTTGCATTGTGTCATTTATTAATGGTTGACTGCCAGATAAACTTTAAATTGAGGAACAAAACACAGAAGAAGGACAGAGAACAGCGCTAGAAAGTAACACAGAAGAGGAAGGACAGAGAACTACGCTGGAAATTGAAATAAATAGATAATCGCGGTACTGTCATTTATCTGTCAAAAATATATACTACCTTTCAGCTTTAAAGTATTAAAAACAGCTTTGTACATATAGTTTATAGTTTTTTAAATTGCTAAATTTAAGACTCCTTTACATGCTAACTACAAGGCTCTTTTATTTTGCCATATTCAGACTAGCAGTAAAAAAAATGCTGTGTTTACCATTGTTTGGTGCCTAATGTCCATAGCTATGCATCCAGGAGTGTTTTCGGGATAGTTTTGAATGTGCTTTCAAATGCTGGAACATTTGTTATAAAACCCTGATTTACTTATTACTAGGAAACAATAGTGTGGAGCCCCCCCCAATATTGAAACCAGTCATCTGGAATCTGGAATTTTTTTTAACTAATACATACTTTTGCAGGTTCCAGTGAAGTTCAAATAGCACCTAATGACTAGTGTTGGTCAAATAGCTCACTTTTGGACTTGACAGCTGTTCGGTCGAATGGAGCAAAATTATTTGGGTGAACGAACGTTAAATTTAAACTCCATTAAAGTCAATAGGTGAAAAATTTGGGTTGTTTTTAGGGACTATGTAGAGCTTCTACAGCCTATAAATACATTTAAAAAGACATGTCAAGACTCCCCATCTCTGCACAACACTGTACAATTAAAAAATAATAAGGAAGGCTTTTTTTGTTGCTGGCAAGGTCGTTTTATGGGGCGGTCAAGGGAACATGCTGGATTTTATCCCAGCCTCCGAGTAGAGGCAGAGAGGGCCAGAGAGGGTTCTTCCGGTCCAAAATTTAGCCACAAAGCTTCACCGCTCCGTTACAAGCCATACACAGGCTTCAGAGTACAGGCAGAGGTCCCTGATGGGGGTCAGTCAAAAAATTAGCCTGTTACACAGCTCTGTTATAAGGTATATAGGCCTCACAGGAGTGGGGACTGCATTGTTAACTGGAACAATGAAGTTCCAGTTAACAATGTTCCAGTTAACCTAGAAGTTTGTAATACAATTTTTGTGAATGGAGTACTGACAGGTGGCAGCAGCAAGAGGAGGCGGTGGGCACTGAGATGGAGTGTGGATGGCTGTGTTACTCCTCCTGCTGTTACTGCTACCTCCTGCCCACTGCCCAGTACCCAGCTCTAGATGCCAAACTAGACTCAAACTTAACAGGGTCGTCTTTCCCCGCTGATTCCACCAAGCCCGTTCCCTTTTATGTGGTTTCGCTACATAGTAGGTAGGGACAGATTGGAATCTCGTTCATCCATTCATGTCTCCAATAGCTACACCTTCTACACTGTCTATATTCGAAGTTCCTGTCCATATTCCACTGCGCAGTTCGAAGCGGAAGTGGAAGTGCATGTCAATCACATCAAATTGGTGCAAATCTGCCATAGTGGCGCTTTAGAAATTCCCTGCACATTAGGATTTGGGTACTCCATATACTAGCCTTGAATCCAACAGGCATGACCCTGTTCCATATCACCAGACATTCGGGGCTCAGCACCTTCAATCCGATAAAGCGTGGTACTGATGGATGAAGCAGAAGACATGGCCTTTTACGTTCAATCACAATTTTCAGATTACACACTTGCATTACACACTTCTGGGTGTCATTAAAGATGCATTACACCCAGCTCTGGATGCCAGGTACTAATGCCTTCTACACTCCATCCCAGTAAACGCACATCCAGTAAACGCACATGAAAGGGAACGGGCTTAACGGAATCAGCAGGGAAAGAAGACCCTGTTGAGCTTGAGTCTGGTATCTGGAGCTGGGTACTGGGCAGTGGTCATGCGGCAGCAGTAAGAGCAGGAAGAGTAGGCGGTGGGCCTTGAGAAGTGTGGATGGCATTGTTAACTGGCATCTAGAGCTGGGTACTGAGAGGAGGAGGTGGTGAGCCCTGAGACAGAGCAAGGACAGCATTAGTGGTTGAGGCCATCACCTACATGGAAAGTGTAGAAGCTGTAGCTACTGGAGACACTGGGCAGGCAGCAGCAGTAACAGCATGAGGAGGAGGAGGTAAGCCCTGAGATGGATCAAGGTTGGCAATAAAGATTGAGGCCATCACCTACATGGACAGTGTAAAAGCTGTAGCTACTGGAGATATTGCTGTGCAGGGGACTGCCTTTTCCTCTCTGCTAGCTGTAACGTTGTAAAATGCAGCATGGACAGCATTTTTAACTGGCATCTACAGCTGGGTACTGGGTACTGGGCAGGCAGTAGCAATAACAGCATGAGGAGGAGGCGTTAGGCCACGAGACAGAGTGTGGACAGAATTTGCAAGTGGCAGCATCAATAGCTGGGTAGTGGGCAGGCAGCAGCAGTAACAGCAGGAGGAGGAGATGGTGGGCTCTGAGACGAATTGTGGACGGCATTGGTAACCGGCATCTAGAGCTGGGTACTGGGCAGGAAGCAGCAGTAACAGCATGAGGAGGAGGAGGTGAGCCCCGAGACGGATCAAGGACGGCAATAAACATTGAGGCCATCACCTACATGGACAGTGTAGAAGCTGTAGCTACTGGAGACATTGCTGTGTAGAGGACTGCCTTTTCCTATCTGCTAGCTGTAACTTTGTAAAATGCGGCATGGACAGCATTGTTAACTGGCATGTACAGCTGGGTACTGGGCAGGCAGCAGTGACAGCAGGAGGAAGAGGTGGTGGGCCCTGAGACAGAGTGTGGACAGCATTTGTAACCGGCATCTAGAGCTGGGTACTTGGCAGGCAGCAGCAGTAACAGCATGAGTAGAAGTGTGAGACCCTGAGACGAAGTGTGGATGACATTAGTAACTTGCATCCAGATTTGGTTACTGGGCAGGCAGAAGCAGTAACAGCAGGAGGAGGAGGCGGTGGGCTCTGAGACCAAGTGTAGACGGCATTAGTATCTGGCATCTAGAGTTGGGTACTGGGCAGGCGGCAGCATCAGTTACAGCTGGAGGAGTAGGCGGTGGGCTCTGAGATGGAGCGTGGACTGCATTAGTATCTTGCATCTAGAGTTAGGTACTGGGCAGGTGGCAGCATCAGTAACAGTAGGAGGAGGAGGCGGTGGGTATTGAGACAAAGTGTGGACGGCATTAGTATCTGGCATCTAGAGTTGGGTACTGGGCAGGCAGCAGCATCAGAAACAGCATGAGGAATAGGCGGTGGGCCCTGTGCAAGGACCGCGTTAGAGGTTGAGGCCATCACCTCTATGGACAGTGTAGAAGCTGTAGCTATTGGAGACATGAATGGATGAATGAAATTCACACTGTCCATAACTACTATCTAGTGAAACCACATAAAAGGGAACAGGCTTGGTGGAATCAGCGGGGAAATTCATACATTTTTTTATCATTTGTGGATATCCAGCAAGTGCTATCACAGTTAAATATCTGTATTTGTTTCAGATAAATACTTACATTTTTATGGGTTTTAGGATAGATACCAAGTGCTATCAGAATTAAATATCTGTATTGTTTGGAGAGAAATACATATTTTTCATGGCTTTGGGGATATATAGCAAAGTCGGATCAGAATTAAATATCTGTATTTTATGTAGAGAAATATAGAATTTTTTTATGGTCTTTTGGATAGATACCAAGTGCTAACAGAATTAAATATCTATATTTTTGGGAGAGAAATGCAGAAATTGTTATGGCTTTAGGAATATATAGCAAAGTAGGATCAATATAAAATATCTGTATTTTTTGAAGAGAAATACCGAAATTTTTATAGGTTTTAGGATAGATACTAAGTGTTATCATAATTAAATATCTGTATTTTTTATCAATAAATACAGAAATTTTTATGTTTTTTGTGATAGATTGCCAGAGGTATCCTAAAATATGATACCTCTTGCAATCTATCACAAATGCCAGAAAAATTTCTATATTTATCCATAAAAAATACAGATTTTTTATTCTGATAGCACTTAGCATCTATCCAAAAACCCATAAAATGTTCTGTATTTCTGTAAAAAATATACAGATATCAAATTCTAATCCCACTTGCTATCTATAAAAATAGCCATAAAAATTCTGTATTTCTCTCCAAAAAATACAGATATTTATTTATAATACCTCTTGCAATCTATCAAAAAAAAAAAAACAGAAAAAAATGTTGTATTTAGATAAAAAATACAGATATTTCATTCTGATCCTATTTGCTGTCTATCAAAGAAGCCCAAAAAATGTCTGTATTTCTCTAAAAAAATAGATATTTCATTCTAAAACCACTTGCTATCAATCAAAAAATCCAGAAAAAAAATTATATTTCTGTAAAAAAATACAGATATTTCATACTGATACCACTTGCTATCTATCAAAAAAGCCATAAAATTTTCTGTATTTCTCTACACAAAAATACAGATATTTACATATGATACCTCTTGCAATTTCATGCAATCTATCATAAAAAGCATAAACATTTCTGTATTTATCTGTAAAAAATACAGATATTTTATTCTGATGCTACTTGCTATCTATCACAAAAGCCAGAAAAAATGTCTGTATTTCTGTAAAAAAAATACAGATATTTAATTATGATACCTCTTGCAGTCTATCAAAAAAATCTGAAAAATGTCTGTATTTATCTATAAAAAAAATACAGATATTTTATTCTGATCCTACTTGCTGTCTATCAAAAAAATCCAGAAAAATTTCTGTATTTCTCTAAAAAAAAATACAGATATTTCATTCTAATACCACTTGCTATCTATCAAAAAATCCAGAAAAATTCCTGTATTTCTGGGTAATTCTGGCTATGCACTCCTGCATGAAGGCTGTCATGTGGTCAAAGTTCCCACAGCTGAGGTTATTCTGGACCCACACTCCTGTGGGTCAAACAGGAGCACAGGGTTGTCGTCCTCCTCCTCTGCCTGGTCTTGCCGTCCACGGAACATGCCGCCTTGTGTTTGGGTGGATGGATGCCATGTACCCCCAATATCCTCCTCTGCCCCTTCCTCTGCTTCTCCCATGCCTGCAATGTCCTCCTCATCCTCTTCCACCTCCGCCTCTTCCTGGATTTTGGGTGCACTATGCCTAGTAGGCACGCATGTCCGAGATGATGTTTGGTACGTCATCTCTTGATGCAGCGTCCGCTCTGTGTCATTTCCGAGATCCACCATCATCTGTTCCAGCAGGCATATGATGGGGATGGTGTCACTGACACAGGCCTGATCTCTGTCCTCAATATGCAGCCACTCCGCAGGGCTGAAAAAAGGTAGTGTAGGTATACGTCTGAAACGAACAGACTCTGCCACGTAATCCACCATCGCTTTCTGTTGTTAAGCCAGCCGCTGCAGCATGTAAAAGGTTGAATTCCAACTAGTGGCCACATCACAAATTAACCGGTGCACTGGCAGGTTGATATTTCCCTGTAAATCCACCAATCTGGAACTGGCTGTGTACGACAGGCGGAAATGCGCTGACAACTTTCTGGCCTTCAGCAACAGCTGCTGGAGGACTGGGTAATTCATAAGGAAGCGCTGTACTATCAGGTTCATGACGTGAGCCAGGCAAGGTACGTGTGTGAGTTTCCGACAATGCAGGCTGCCAGCAGATTGACCCCGTTGTCACACACGACCTTGCCTGGCTGTAGTCTGTTGGGAGTTAGACATATGTTCTGCTCCCGCAGGGCATTTAGATTGGCTGCACCTGTGTGCCTGAGGAAACCCAGGCTTCGCAACCTCAGGACTGCGTGGCAACGTCTGAATTGTGCACAGAAATAGCAAACTGCAGGTTGTTGGTGGCAGTGAACGGATGCTGCCGAATGGGAGGCACTTGGTCTCCACGGCAAAGTGTCCCTGGAGGAAGAGGTTGAGGCACAAGGAGGAGGTGGAAGTGGAGGTCGAGGAGGAGAGTGCATGGCGATGTGCTCTGGGCGGAGGTGGGTATGCAGGCCTTGCTGCACCTGCATCTTCCCCTGCTGCCACCAGTTACCCAGTGAGTTGTATAGGAAATATATCTTCCCACTCCATGCTTGCTCGACCAAATGTCGGTTGTCAGGTGCACCTTGCCCGAAAGAGTGCTTCAGGGTCATTGCTCTGCACATGTTCATGCAAAGCAGGAACATATTTTTCTGCAAAATACTGTCGCTTGGGCATAACGTACTGTGGGTTCGCGCAGAGGAATGCGTAATGGAATGCATTGGAGTCCACCAGCCGGTAAAGGAGGAGCTCTAACGCAATCAACTGTGCAATTGCCGCATTGATTAGCTTTGTTTTGGGGTCATTTGGGCCATATTTCCTCTTGCGCTCCAGCATCTGGGGGATGGAAGGTGGGATGCTGCTATTGCTAACCACGGAAAGATTGGACGATGACTGGTCTTGACTGTTAGCAATGCGACAAACACCAGCCAATCTGTGTTGGAGCTCCTGCTCACCATTGGTGGAGCCTGAAAAAGATAATGCTCAGCTACATGCTCCACTCAAATTGCTGGCAGCAGCATGGAAAACTTTGGTGGCAGAAGGAGGAAAGGCAGCGGAGGAAGATCTAGCAGTTTGAGCTTGCTTCTTGGGTGGAGGTGGTCGCACAGACCAGGTTTTCCCACCAGGTTACCAGGTGGTGGCTTTTTGAATGTGTGCTCATGTAACTTGTTCCAAGTTTGTTTGGGTTTTTACCTCGTTTCAAGTGCGGAGCACACAGTTTGCAGATCACCATAGTGTTGTCATCACTATGGACATTAAAAAATGCCCACACGGGTGAACATCTAACTGGGCCGAAAGGTGCTCTGGAGCTGGTGCTCGTGGTGGCGGTCCGCAGTTGTTGAGGCATAGATGTGGTGACAGCTTCCGATGGCGGACGACTATGACTTGCCTCAATGGTACCTGAAGACTGCAGAGTGTGGGAAGCTTTTACCCTCTTCCTCCCTCTCCCCCTTTGAGGGCGCTCTGAAACCTCCTCCTCTTCTTCCTCCTCCTCCTCCTTCTCTTCTTCCTGCTTATGATGATCTCCTTGTTTGCCCCATGTCCGATGAAGGACATCATCATCATCAGAAGAGACAGCAGCGGTCTTTTGGACCCAGTTTGAATTGCCTAGTCTGGCTCAGAGTGTTCGGGTGAAAAATATGTGGGGGAAAGCCTGTGAACTGACTCTCTTCGTCAGATGACTGAAACAACTGAGCAACTGACCAGGCTGTCTCATGTACTCTGCTACCTCTTGTTCATGGTGTGGTAATAATGGACGCCCACCACCAACAGCAGCGCTTCTTGTTCTCAGGTCTGCAGCTGAAAACAAACTCATACTGCTTTGCTTGCCAATCTACCCCTTCCTCTTTGGCCAGACATTGTCCAATTATGGCTTGACACCCTGCAAAATACTTTAGAGCTAATATGCTTCACAAAGCATTATATTTTATATATATATTATACCTTATCTCCTGTATATGCAGCAATTTTTCGTTGAAAAGACTAAAAGGGCAATTTCAGAAACGTGTATACGAACATCTCTACTCCATCAACACAGGCACAGGCAAAACGATCACACTGATAAGCTATCATGTTGGTGCTGAACACAACTTCAACAACCGAGTAATATCCCATCAGCCTTGAAAAGAATTATTCCCAACCCTAGAGGTGGTGATAAAGATAAAACTCTGTTGAAAGCAGATACAAAATGGATTCACCCCCTCAATGCCCTATTACCTCCTGGCCTAAAAGACATGTTGTCATTAAAACTTACGAATAATATAATTTGTAGAGATAACACTGTACCAGTTTCAATGATGACTGTGGATATATGTACTTACGATATTCTTTATCATCCTTATAATACAACAGCCTTAATTGATATACCGGTACATTCATTTCTTTACAAATATAAAAACCTCCTATGTCCTTAGACTAATATTTTTCTCACTCTGTCTCTCTTCTGTCTTCTAATATATGTTGGATGATCTCTTTCACAGATATATACAATGTATCTACTGTTTAACTCAAATTAACTGTTGTCATCTGTTTAACATTGATATCATTTATTTAAATTGTACATACTATGTTACAACTTTAAATCAGATGTATTATTGACTGTGCGCCTTCAACAATAGAAATTCAGTAATTTGTTTTATTATTTTATACTGTCTCATTAACACATATCATACTAAAACTATTTCTATTTTATGTATTTATCCATTTTGTATTGCTATTTTGATCACTCTGTGATGGAAAATGATTTCCTCAATTAATATCTAATTTTATAATACAACGCCAATATTATAATACAACGCCAAATAACACTAACATCCTCATACACACATTTAATATTCCATACTTTCATCTCAATACACACCAATAGCGATCACCTCGGGCGCCATTGACATGACTGTGCTAGTCGATTTCCTGATGCTTGATGTGCACACATTCCCCGTTTGGGCATTAGAGTCTTTCTAATGCCCAGGATCCGACTTGTAGGGAGATGTTTCTCCCTTAAAGCCGAGTGAGAGCGCATAAGGGGTAGTATCTGTTAAGGTTCTATACATGCCCAGGGGAGGACCTGTGAGGAATCCCCTTTCCCCAAGGTATCCACCCCCCACATCCCACCCGCACATCAACACAAGTACGTGTCTCTTCTTACACGTATGTTAGCCCAAAAGTTTCAGCCCACTAAGGGCAAAAATAGACAAGGTATCCCGGCTTCACAATGCACACCATGCATGCGCGTGCTCGGTTTAGACACACTATCATTTTAACCATTTATAACGGCACCCTGTACACAGCACTATTCCTTTAATGTGGCTGTCTGCTGACAGGCTGCCCTTCTTCTCATCCCCCAACCATCCCAGTAAGTTTATTCTGTTCTTTTAGCACTTTAATACTATACTGGAGCACAATATTATCTACTACAAAAACTTATTTACAAATCCCAATACCCCCCCCCCCCTTTTTCTAGACTGGGGTTGCTTTAAATTACCATCATTATCACCTCCCACACTAATCGCTTTATTGGTTTAGCAAATGTAAGTACTTATCATACCTGGAAATGTTCTGAATATGGGGGGGGGGGGTAAATGAAAGGGCAGAGTCAAAGGTGGTTGTTAACAGTTAGAAATATGTTGGAGGGAGATGATGATGAGTTCTGTTTTATCCAGGTTAAGTTTCAAAAATCAGTCAGACATCCATGATGATATGGCTAACAGGCATGAGACCTTATCTAGGACTGAGGGAGACAAGTCAGGGGTGGACAGATAAATTTGAGTGTCATCAGCATACAGATGGTACTGTAAGCCAAAAGAGGATATGAGACTACCGGGAGAGGACGTGTACAGAGAAAAAAAGAACCGGTCCAAGGACTGACCCTTGGGGAACACCAACAGGTAGGAGAGTGGGAGAGGAGGAATTACCATTGAAAGAAACTTGAAAGGAGCAGTCAGACAGATAGGAAGCAAAGCAAGAGAGAGCAGTGTCACAGATACCAATGGAGTGCATGATTTGTATTAGAAGGGGGTAATCAACAGTGTCAAAAGCAGAGGAAAGATCAAGGAGAAGGAGGAGAGAAAATTTGCCTTGAGACTTAGCTCTGAGGAGGTCATTGGCCACTTTAGTAAGGGCTGTTTCAGTGGAAAGGGCAGCTCTAAAACCACACTGGAGGGGGTCAAGGAGAGAGTTGGTGCTCAGGTAATGGGTGAGTCTTTTGTAGACAAGGCATTCAAGAAGTTTGGAGACATATGGGAGAAGGGAGATAGGACGGTAGTTAGAGTGTAGGGAGGAGTCCAGTGAGGGTTTCTTTAGGATAAGGAGAATTATGGCATGTTTGAAAGCTGAGGGGTATATACTAGTGGAAAGGGAGAGGTTGAATATTTTGGTTAGGACAGGGGCCAGGATGGAGGAATGGGCACGGAGTAGATCAGAGGTAATTGGGTCAAGCAGACAGGTAGTAGACTGAGATGATGAGAGAAGAGACTTCGTCCAAAGTAACAGGGCTGAGGGAGGCCAATGATGATTTACATGTGGAAGGGGTGAGTATGGTTGGAGTGGCTTGGTATGCAAAGACATCATGTCTGATTTTGTCTATTTTATCTCTTAAGTAGGTGGCAATATCTTGGGCAGAGAAGGTTGTTGTGGGGGGAGCAGGTGTGGGGTTTAGGAGGAAGTGAATTGTTGAGAAGAGGTTACGTGGGTTGGAAGTTTGAGAGGAAATGACTGCAGAGAAATAATTTTACTTGGTGACAGTGAGCTCTTTGTTAAAGCTTTGTAGCTTGGCTTTGTAGTCCATGAAGTCAGCGCTGAGGCCAGATTTTCTCCACTTACGCTCAGCTGCACGAACAGTCTTTTGAAGCTGTTTGGTGTGAATGTTGTGCCAGGGTCAGGGGTTGGCAGGGTGTTGGTATCAGAAGGTGGCAGGGGCAACTTTATCCAAAGCCAAGGAAAGAGAGTGGTTTAACATGGTGGCAGCTTCATCTGGGGAGGTGATTTTGGAGACAGCGGGAGTTAGGGACGCAAAGAAGTTTGAGAAAAAGTTGTGGTCACGGTTACGGATATCTCTCTGCCATTGACCAGGTCTGGGATGTGGCAAGGGGGGGGGCAAGAGTTCGATAGGTTGAAGGTGATAAGGTTGTGATCAATTCTAAAATAAACTTCTAGTTTTGGAGAGAAATTAACCTAATAAGTATAATATTCTGACACTACCTTGGCAGGAACTTCCAGCCCGCAATTGGGTAAGCTCTACACCTTCCAATTCTATATTATTTACCCATATAATTTAGCAGTGCAAATTTATATTTTCTCACATCTGTATTACAGCATTATTTCCTGGAGATTTTTTTTCCATACTAAGAGTAACCACTTTTTATCTGGTGGTTATAACAAATAGTCTTCCGAGACTCCAATTACCCTTTTAGTACTGGTCTCATTTACTTTCCAATATCATTACAACAGCTGTAAGTTTTCTACTTACTTCCTTATCTAGGTTCTATTATTCAGATCAAGTGTATTGGTTACTACATTTTATTCCTTAATTAATACATTTGTTTCTATTAGATACCAGCATACCATAATAAGCAGCCAACATATAAAACAAATGTGATCTTCTTAGACTATCCCATTCTTTTCAGTTCATTCTTCTGGAGTTCCAAGTATTTATTTGTAAGTTGCTTCATACTTATATTTCTTACAATTATGGGATACACAGTTATATACAGGTTTCATTGATTACATAGATATACAGGTTTTCTCATAGATTATACCATTATATATACTCTTCGGAAACCATATTCATGTTTGAACACATAATGATGTTGAACAGAAATGATGTTGCTGCTTGTCACTTTGTAATTCATGAACTATGTATTAGTTAATCCTACAATTTTCTGGAGTATTCACCATATTTTATATAATATGATGTTATCTACAACACAATTTGTTCAGTACAAACTTTTTAACAAGCAATACACTATTTTCTGTAGCTCTTCTACTCAAGACTCTAAGTCCCTTGAGGAAGCCAAAGTAGGCAAAACGCGTTGGGAAGAGATTTGATAGACTTCTTTGCAAAATCCAGCTATATCTGAGATACTATCATAGGTCCAACGTCTTGGCTGAAATTAGCCAGCTGTTCATTCAAAACTAAACTATGTCATATTCAATTTCATATATTTAATATGTTATGTCACAATTATTAAAATACATTTAATAAAAGTTATTATTTTATCTGTTATAGTCAAGTGTCCTAAAAAGCCTTCTTTCTTCTCCCTCCCTCTTTCTTCTTTTCTCCTTACCATATATTGAATGAATCAGGCTTGGCACTACCTAGGTTTATCTAGATTGTAGCATATAATCTTCCATTAGGGTTCCCTCCTATTTCTTTCTAGTGTTTATTTTAGTCTTTACTTCTCATGTAAACCTTTTTGAGCATGGGTAATGCCCATACACACATTCCCTCGATTGAAGTAGAGGTTATCTTGGTGACTATATCATGTTCCCAAGCCTATTAGAGATTTGATTTCACTGCTATGAGGGGGTGGGGGTGGGGTCACAAATATTTCAGATAAAAAAGGCTTTAGACATTAAAAATGTCCAAAAAAATTTGCTCAGAAAATACCTGTACAAACATTTTTAATCATTTTCAAGCAGTTCCTTTTCAAGTCTATGGAGGTAGAAGGGATGGCAATCCGCCCCTTGACACTGCATTAAGCATACAAAAAAGGAACAACAATGCTGCTGTCTCCTGGCTCATGCAAATAAGGATAAATGGATCTATTTGGTGAATTGTGAACCATTTTTGCAAGCATTTTTGCTCTTGTAAAAATTGCTAAAATAAACATAAACTTAAACACAGTTTTAAGGAAAGTTTAATCAGCATAATGTCAGGCTATCCATCAAAGCTGCAGATGTCAACCTTCAGAACTAAATCATCATCTTTCATCACTAAGAGCTTGTTTCCATCAATGCTTCTGGGTTCACTTACATGTTCCTGTGCAGAAAAATGTGCAATAAAGAAATGTGCAGCAAAGCACAATGACACATGTTTGTGGTCAGGTTGCCAATGTACTGCACTGCCTTTTGTTTAATAGGTACACATTTCCATGTTATTAGTGCATTGGGTTGTCAATTTAAATTGATGGGCTGCTGAACATGGCATTGAACATGTGTTTTGGAACATGCTAGGTGTCCTAGTACAATTCACAGAAAAATTTCAACATAATATGGGGACAAATATAATTGCTCTATATTTATATAACTTAAGATGATATATTTATTTGGTGTCCTCATTGTTTTCAGATTCAGAAATAGATTTAGCTAATTATAAAGATATAAATAAGAGCACTTTCATGAACTTTATTTAAATGCATCATACTTTCTTCATGTATACTTGTTTGACAGGAACAAATGTTATTTCATTTTTAGCTTTGATGTGAGCCCATAGTCTGTGTCTCTAGTACATTTCAACTATATCCCTCACAAGAATGTCCTCTCGCAGGCAACAGATATGTTTAGGGAAAAAAAAGGACAAGACTTGCCAAAGTGTCACACTTACCACACCTACAATCAAGTGACAGGTCTGCTATCTTATTTGGCTGTCTGCTGTCTTATTTGGCTCTCTGAGAGCTTTAATAAATCAGGCCCAGTGTTTGAGCAATGCATAGCAATGCTAGTACTGCCCCCTGCTGTTGTAACTGCTATGCCTCTAGTGACTTCAAAAAATCTTTTGTGCTGTGACCTCAAATGCCTTTGTGACCTTGTATGACCTACAGTACATGTCACTAGTGACATCATGAGTTCATGTGGCCCCCTTTGCTGCTGTGTTACCGTTTTGCTGTGGTACTGATAAACAACTCCTGCCTATTCTTTACTTAGTCTGCTCACTACCTATCCTGAACGTTGCCTTATTCCTGATGTTGAGACATGCTGTATTCCTGGTACCTCCTTTTCAGCTGCCTTATGTGAAGGGTTTAGGGCCGTAACCTGGGAGTCAATGAAGCCGATTTATCAAGCGAATGTGCGTAAGCTCGCTACGCGCATATACGATCCACTGCCCGCAGCGTATTACTACTACCGTAGTGCTGGTGCGCTAACCTGCTGGCTTGCAGCATTGATAAGTGGGCAGTGGGGAAGTGTGCGATTTAGGTGGATCTGTTAAGCTCTGTCAATGTCATAGCAATCAATTAGCGCACACCTTGTCCCTGTTCTGTGCGCATCTACAGTCCAATACAGGTCAATTTGATTCTTTAGTGCCTGATCTTTCTTTAATAGTAAGTGCCACATTTTTATGTTACATTATACATTAGACAAAATTGCTTCATTTATACTTTGATTTGTTGCTGTTGTTGTTTTGATACTTTTTTGTTTGGTTGCAACGCTGCAAACTAATTTATATCAAGTTGTATATCTAATATTTAGCACTTTATAATATGTCATCACACAATAATATGAATGAAAAAAAATGTGATTAAGCATCTGATTCACTGTTCTCCAAAAGTCCTCTGCTAATTTGTAGTAGTGTTATAGGTTTGTTCTCATCGTGCTGTGCTGCCTGATCTTAGCCCCATTGTAAAAAAGCACACTCCACTTGCTGTCCAAACTGGTTGTCAATTAGCTGTCCAGCTCAGTTGCATACTCATTCTAAAACACCTGATGGTGATAGAAGGAGGTCCAGGTTCCCAAGCACAACATTAAACCACATTCATTGACAAGCTCACAAGCACGGTCATGCTTTCACAGCCTTTCAGGGTGTTTATGCAGGTTTAAATGCCATTTTAGACCTTGGCCCACTATATATTTACTTACTCACCTCAGCTTGGTAGTGGAAGCACATAACATTGAATTCCTCCTTTAACCTGAAGCAATATCATCCATAAATGTTGCTTTGAGCTCAACAATTCATAGAAAGAAAAAAACACAAAACACATGTAAACCCACATTTCCATATAAAGCCAAAATAGTTTAAAAATGGCCCAAGAAATATTGCATTGAAAAAATACTTACCAAACTTTATGAAAAATTTAAATTTCAAAAACAAATAGACCTAGATTGTTTCACCAAAATACGCTATAAAATACAGTCAGACATCACTGACTCCCTAACAATTTAATAGTAAACAATGTATGATATTGCAGAATTAAGAACAAGACAATTAGGTCTAAAATATATATCTGCACATAAAGACATGAAAAAAAAACAGAAAGAGAGAAACACTAAAAAGGGTTGAGAAAAACAGATAAGGGAGCCAGAGATACAAAGAAAAGGGACAGAAGGTAAAAAGAGCAAAGAATAAAAACATCAGAAAGAGATACAAGAGGAGTGGAGAGAAGCATAACAGGAAAAGAGGACACAACATAAACTGCATTAGATACTAGAAAACCACACAAAGACAGGAGACAAAAAAAAAAAAAACAGAAAAGCACTAAAATGTGAAAAAGAACATGGGAAAGAAACAGACAAAAATAGGACACAGGTATTTCACAAGAGAACAACAATCCCCAGGGACAGAAAAATAAAGAAACATATTTACCAGTTCTGTTTCCCTTCCCAAACTAAGCAAGCCATCCTTACTTTGTTCAGTTAATAAAATAATCACATACATTGCATATTCAAAGAATAATAAATACATAGGAAAAGTCAATACAATGGATCACTTGTCCAAAGATCCTTTTCAAAGTATCTATATAGGACGATTTCTAGGACTCTCTACCTAACCATTAAAAAAATAATACCAAATAAAAAATGGAAATCCTGGTCATAAACTAGTTGACTATACTAAATAAGCTAAACTTGAATAAACCTGTTTGCAGTGGGTCCACTTTTGAATGTCATCTTTTGCAGTTCCTGGATGTCACCAATACTTCTGGTGCCCACAAGGGTGTTTAAAGGTTAACAATATTCATTTAATCCCTGACATGTGTGCTGAAAGATACTGGTGGAAAAATTCCTCCAGACAAAACAACACACAGTCTATTAGAATTTATTTGAGAATTGAGATCATACTGAGCCCTCTGAGCACCCTTTACAGAGCCTATATAGTGCATTAGATTACTTTTTAACTATATATGATAAAGGTATCAGTTTGGATAGAGTTTTGAGTTTTTGAAGTTTTAAAGTATATACTGTTTAACCTGGCTAGCATCTCAAACAGAGAGGTACAAGGATTTCTCATTATTTTTATTCAGCTTCCAGTTAAGAAGTGAGGGTGTTAACAGTTGAGGGATAGCTTAAAGGGAGAAGAAGAGGTCCCAGGAAATGTTGAGTACTTAGCCTTGGTTGAAGTTGTAGAAAAGTATAGGAAGTGTCTTTTTTACAAGATTTGGACTGCTCTACATTCCCTGGATCTTACCAGTAGAAGGATTACATTTTTCTAAGTGCTGCAGGCAAAAGCCAGAGTACAGAAATTAACACATGTTGTTTTCACCTTTAATCTGCATTTTGACAAGGAGGAAGGGGTAACAACATGCATACTTACCTGACAGTGATCAGTCAGGTAAAAATTAACTGTTTTTTTCAGCCAAAAAAACTTGCCTATCTTTATATCCCTGTTTTTCATAGCGGAATTTTAGTCCACTTTAACTACAGTTAAGGAGTCAGGTCACCATACTGGGTGTGCTATGTGGTTAGACTGTGTAAATCTTAAAACTGCCCAGAGACCTGGCACCCCTGACTGTTCTAAAATTCCAAAAGCCGTAGCAGCTATACTGACACCGGCTCTGCAAGAAACAATAGATGCTGCTATAGGGAAAGGTGTACAATCTTTAAAACATGAAATAAAGGCGCAATCTACTCGGATAACTGCGGCAGAAACACGGGTATCGACTTTGGAAGATGAGCTAAGGGCAGCCCATAATAGAATTATTACTTTGGAAAACAAGCAGATTACTCTGCTTTCACGACTGGACGATTTAGATAATAAAGCCAGATGCAATAATCTGAAGATTATAGGGATCCCGGAAAATATAAAGCCAAATCAACTAAATGAAGTGTGCGCAAATATTATTCCAGATTTGTTGGATATTCCACATGCTTGTAAAGTAGAATGGGCGCACAGACTGGGACCTGAACGCAACGGTACCAGGAGGGCCAGGCCGGTGATAGTGAAATATTTGGATTACAATGAACGTACTTTGGTCTTTCAATCATACAGAGCCAAACGAAAATTAATCATGGATGGCCACTCCTTGTTGATATTTGCAGATTATTCGATTGAGGTGGCGCGCAAACGTAAGAATTTTAGTGCGGTTTGCTCAGAACTTTTCCAACATAAAATCAGATTTACTCTGGCTTATCCAGCAACGCTATATATCAGAGATCACCAAGGACAAAATTGTAAATTTACATCAGCAGAGGAGGCCACCGAATATCAAGTGTTTAAAACATACGATGGGCAGGCGAGTTGACAAGCTTATCCCATGAAGAGGAGCCTTTGACCCAGGTTGGTCACCATTCTGTAGGACAAGTACCTAAGCAACAGCGGACACATAATGATAGTAAACCACGTCAGCAACATAACCAACCCATGGAAAAGGAACAGAAAAAGTTGCATCAAAAGAAATCTGCGTCTTAAACGCGAGTTTATTTATGCTCTTATTTGACTTGGGTCTCCTGTTTGTATTTAGAATTGCCATGGACACGTGAGAATTTTTTGTCATCTGCTATAATATATGGTTAAGTTCTATTTTAGTGTGATATGCCAGGGGGGATGTTTACTACGTGGCCGATAGATTGGTCACTAATATTGAGTTTTGAATTATTGTAATGAGTGTTTTGCCAAGCTCTGTGGCGGAGCTCCCAGGGTCTTTTTGTGGGTTATGTCCCGGGGGGTGTGAGTCTCCATTGTCTGCAAGGAGATGATGATAATGACGGACACAATTTCTATGAGGAAAAAAAGTCCTCAATTTTTTCACTGTTTCTCTGTGAGTTACAGAGCCTGTTGTCAAAAATTTGTTTTCTAGGTTTTTTTATATGGTATGTACCATGGCCCAATTATTTTTCTAAAATGTGCGGAAAGCAAATACAGTTCTTAGGTGGTTCAAGTTGGCCTAACGGTTATCTCTATCTATATGCTGACAAAGCCCCGTTTAGGTTAAGACTCGAAAATTCCAAACAAAGAAAAAAGTTGAACACAGAAATGGTAATTTTGATATCTGTATATCTCTTTAATGAAAGTACTTTCTTGGAATGTTAAGGGGCTGAGATCCCCAAATAAAAGAATGGCAATATTACGCCATCTTAAGAAATTACGCACGAATGTCGCGCTCCTACAGGAAACGCACTTAGCTGATTCAGATTTCCACAGGATGAGAAAAATGTGGGTTGGAGAAGTATATGGCTCCCCAGCTATTGGGAGGAAGGCTGAAGGTCTGATATTGCTAAATAAACATTTGCAATATAAGACCTTGTCCTGCTCTTCAGACCAAGAGGGTAGGATTGCCAAATTGGTATTGGAATTTGCTGATAAAAAAATGACCATATACATGATATAGATGCACCTAATTCTCCAACAGTTCAATTTTTTCAAACAATTACCTTATGGCTTTCCCGAGACTCAAACCCATATAAACTTATTGGTGGGGATTTTAATATGGTGATGAACCTGTATGAGGATAAAACTACTCAATCCTCACCAGGTGCAAGGAAAATTAAGAAATCCTTCTTCGGGAACAACCCCTTTAACAGAATTTATAGATTCTATGCATCTTCATGATGTGTGGAGGGACAAACACCCGCTGGAAAAAGAATTCACTTTCTTCTCGCATGTTCATAACTCTCAATCAAGGTTGGACTATTTGTTTAGCTCTACATCTTTGTACCCTCTGATAGACCACCCAGAGATTGGAGCAATGGTCCTTTCAGACCATGCTCCCATAATGTTAACCATCCTAGACCTAGTCCCCAAAGGGGACGCTTATTTATGGAGGTTCCCATCCTATTTATATAAAGATCCGGAATTCTGGACAGTTATACAAGTTGCCTGGAATGAATACAAAAATAATAACTCTGAGCATGTTGAAAATCATATTTTATACTGGGAAGCGAATAAGGCGTACCTACGAGGCAGGATTATGGCATATATGACCAAACGGAAAAAATTAACATGCGATAATTATTTTAAGGCTCTGAAACCGCTTAAAGAATCTCAACAGATACTAAACAATAACCCAAAGCCGCTTAACCGACAGGTGTGGCAGGCAATAAATCGTGAATTTGATAATTGGAGGGAAAAATATGAACAATTTCACCAAAAAATGAGAGATGTAAAATTTAATTGTTACGGAAATAAATCAGGCAAAATGTTAGAGAATTTAATCCAAACAATTTATAAACCGACATTTATAGCTACCCTGCAATCCCGGACAGGCAATCTGACTACCCATCCCAAGGAGATTAACTCTTCCTTTGCCGCTTTTTATAAAGATCTGTATAGAGACACTCCAGTGGATGAGGCTAAGGCAGATGATTTTTTGGGGAAACTAACTCTACCGTTGTTAACAAAACTGAGTGGTTGAATGCCCCTATTAGAAGTCCAATCCACCATATCTAGTCTTGCGAATGGGAAAGCACCTGGCCCTGATGGTTATTCAGCAGAGTTCTACAAAATGATGAAAGACGACTGGGAGGGGTTAATGTCCCGAATGTGAGACTATATAATTTGGCATGTATTACTTGCCATGTTATAGACTGGATAGGGGATACCTCCAGGTACTCCAATTTTGAGTTGGAAATGAACTTGGTAACACCGTTGGATTTGAAAGCTTTACTCCACTGTAAGGTCTCACAGTTACCTGCCTCAATCAGATATCATTTGCTAGTGAGGGATATGGTACTCACTTGGAGGGAGATGAGACGTAAACTAGAACTACCTATGAATGTATCTAAGTACCTTCCTATTACTGGTGATCCAGGTTTTGTGTCTGGATATATGAGTAAAGTGTTTCATAAATGGAAAGAAAAAGGGCTATATTTATGGAAGGATTTATTGGAGAGAGAGACCAACCGAATGTTGTCTGCTCAAGTTCTTCAGGTGAAGTACGATCTGCCAGGATGGTCAGTTCACCCCTTGTACTATTTACAAGCTGTGACATATTACAAATCAATGACACAGCCATATGTGCGGGATGATCCTATGCAGCAGGATATATTTGATAAACTGACTACGCTAGCGTCACCCTCTAAATCTAATATTTACCAATTCTATCAAAGTCTCTTTGTAGTCTCTAATAAACCACTTACAGAAACAAATGTGAGACACTGGCAGAGGGACTTTGCAAACACAGATCTGGTGGTTTATATTATACAAGGCTACCAGAATGTATTGAATTATATGGTGAACGAGGTCTGGAGGGAATCACATTTCAAAATTATACATAGAGCACATAAGGTAATGAGGAAACGTGATTCGTCCGAGTTGCAGAGGACATATTCCTACTGTCCTAAATGTGGGGCATTAAATTCTGTATTAACACATTATTTGTGGACTTGTCCGCAGATAGGTCAGTTATGGGATGAGGTGTTACAAGTTATAAATGAAACCACAGATCAAATGCTCCTTAAGGACCCGATTTTGTGTTTATTTGGTTCTTGGGCGCATGAGGACTTCCCGGTTAAATATAGAGGTTGGACCAGTATATGTCTACTAACGGCTAGGAGGGTGATTCTGAAGGATTGGAATAATTCTGTGGCCCCGTCTATACGGGAGGTACTCGCATTGTTAAAAGTAGTATTTGATAGGGAATTATTTGAGTCGGAGAGAGAGGGAGATAAACGGATCATCTGCTTCTTCCAGATATGGTACCATATATAGAAAAAGTACTTAGTGTACAGGAAAAATTGACCATCTATGAATGATTCAAACATTCTGCGTGGATAATAACACAGGGACTGTTGTAATTTAAAATGATTGTGAGCATCCTGGATGGTATGGATTGTTATGTACTATAATGCTTTCCAGTAAGATTATACATCATTTATGTTTGTAAAGAATTTTGTGGGCCTATAGATAGATAGTTAGAGTTTTTGTGTTTATTTACTTTTCTTTTTATGTTCTGTTCTATGTTTTATGTTTTATTGTATTGTATTTTATTTGGATTGTGATGTTATGGAAACTAGCTGTGAAGTAACACTGAAATTGTATTTTTGGTTTCTTTATAGATTGCGTTGTATTATTTTTTGTTGTACTAGTTGGAAAAATAAAATAAAAATTATATTCTTTTATATTCTGGAATTCTTATATATTTACAGACTATTTGTGCACAGGGTGTATGAATTGAATTGCTTACAAAGATAACCTTCCTGGTGATCACTGCTGCATAGCTGGCAATTAATTTAAGTCACAAGGACACACTATTACAGAGTAGAATCTTTTAAGTATAAAAAGAACCTTAAGTTAGAAATGAATCTTAACTTTATGAAATGAAATAAATACAATAAGCCTGCTCCTTCCCTTCAAGGACACTAGTGAGGTACACTAGCCATACTGGCTTATATTGTCAGTCTTAAGCCGCATACACACGTGCAATTCTTGTCGTTGGAAAGGATCTTTCACGATCCTTTTCAATGATAAGAACCGCAAGATGCATGAACGAGTGCTGTACATACAGCACCGTTCTGCTCTATGGAGAGGAGAGAACGATGGAGCAGCACCCTGCTGCGCTTTCTCCCCCTTCCCTTGCATTAGGATCGCTCGTCGTTCATAGTTCGTGGAACCGCCAGGACGGATCCACGGACAATGAACGACGTGGGCTGTACACACGCCAGATTCTTGCCTGATATCCGGCCGAAGCTGATTATCGGTCGAGAAAAATTTGACGTGTGTACGTAGCTTTACATTCTCACAGCCCTTACTAGCCATGGTAATATTGTTATGTATGAATACATTCACAAATCAATTAGTTACCAAATTAAAAAAAAATAAAAAAATCTCTCCAATCCAAGCAAGGAGTTTTATCATTTTTTGTCAGTATCTGCTGTTTGATCTAAACTATTCATTATCAGAGATGTGATTAGTATCAGAATAATTTGGAGTTTAAGTTTATTAATTCTCTCTTAACCTTTTAAGTAATATTTGACAACTTGAGACAACATTATGATTGTAAAATAACTTCTGTCAAGTTTTAAGTGCCCAAAAATGGACGTGTCATTTTCAGCATCTTTAGTCCAGGTTTACCTAACCAATCAAATAGCAAAGATTTACCCCATTTGTCTTCTGCCATTCAATCATGTAAAAAAAAATATATGTTTGTTTATATTTATTAATGTGGTTGGGTATTGTTTGAAATGATCACGACATTTACTAAACTACATTAAATATACCTTGCAGAGTAATAATTCACTTACTAAGGGAATAGCCTAAACTACTTTAGTAACTCAACCCCAGTGCGGTTTTAAGTTTTCTATTTTAGAATCACCATGAAATGGTAATTTTCCTAATTAAACACATGTTGTAGGTCTTTGAAACTCTATTAGTATGTGCATAAAGATAATATCTATATAATCTAATAATACATAAATTAATTTTCTGTGATGCCTTTAATGATTTGTTACATTTTATTAATGCTAATTACCAGAAATGTGGGTACTACAAGGTCTACATAGCTAGTCTAATGCATTTTTCCCCAGTTAGCCTTGTACATTTTGGTACATTTTACTCTTTTATGCATTACTTGTGTTAATTTTACAGCACAGGATTGGCATGCTTCTTGGCTTTTATCACATATCTATAAAACCGATGACACAGTAGCTATAGAGACAAAACATTTTAAAGAAGTTCTACTGCTATTAAATAAATAAGTAAATGGAAAGACGCTTATTTTGACAAACATTTATCCTTATCATCAGTGTAATACCTATCTGTGACAACATCTCCACCTTGCTTAGACAATATATTACGCTTGTTATATCCCCCTGAAGAAGACCCCGTGGTGAAACGCGTTGGGTAACAAGACGTTTTTCATGTACACTTTCTTTCTAGACTAGAATGCAACTGTTCAGCCTAGTCAACCACCACCCCATGATTCTACAATGGGGAAAGATCTTTTCAGATGTAACACACTATTGTACTGATGTATGACACCAGACTGTTAAACTGCTTTTTGAAACAATACACAACCTAAAACAAGAGCCTCAAGCCCCTCTTTTTTCTCTTTCCAACCAGTTTCTCATGTATATTTGTATAGTCAAAGATAGAAAAATAAGGGACAAAGGAATATAATGATATAGTCTTAATGTATTTTCCCTAAAAGAATAGTATATTTTAAGAACACATGAAAGTTCATGGGGGACCAAATTATACCTAGTAAAATGGCCATCAGTCTGCTAAAAATGTTAAGATTTTGAATTTGAAACAGGACATGCAAATATTGTCTGAAGACAGGAGACGGATGTTTTTTTCTAATAGTGGAATGCTTTAGGCCTCTGTGTATTACTTTCAGATATGTGAAGTAAGCCAGTTTAAAACTTTGTCTCTATGCAGGATCTTCTTGTAATGAAGACTGGTTACTGCTTCTTTCATTACTTGTACAAAGTGAGTGGCCTTGTCTTCACCCCCTATTGTTTTTGTAGGCAGCCTCCAGTAGGTGGAGGTACAGCTCATGTTTACAGGCATGTATAGAACAGCTACCATTTCACTGATACTTTAAAGCAGTGGTCGCAAACCTTTTCGGACTGGCGGATAACTAAATTTACCAGCTCCAGCGACACAACCATGGGTTGGTGACCGCTGCTTCAAGGGATTTGAGAAGAAAAATGACTTTGTCACAAACTGTAGGTTGTTTGTAGCATCTATTTTGTAGCAGAACTAGCCATGAGAAATACATTAAGAAATCTGCTTCGCTGCGTGGGGGGCTGAACATCCTTTTTATATAAGATGTTATTAAAAACAAATTCAATGGGCACTTGGAGAGGTGTGAAAAGATTCCCTGGATATCAAGGTCATAAATTGTTTAGGGCCATCAGCCACATCCTAAAGAGTCACTTATCACTTCAGCCTATAACAAGTTTCAGTGTTAGTGATTGAGCATAATTCAAATCTAAGCAACTTTGAAGGCAAGGGGAAAGAATTTCTGTTGTTTTTTTTTGGTCATGGATAGGTCAGTATACCAGGTAACTGCTTTTGTTTTAAGGGATAGACAGCACCATATTAAAGTGATGACAGGCTTTCCGTACTTTTACAATTTGTGAAGCCCTTGGTCATGTTGTAGCTGATTGAGGAATCAACTCCACCCATTCCATACTACTACCACTGCAACTCCTTTTCTCTCTGCCCGTGCTGCTCCTAATTGTGGAATGTGTCTAAAATATCACTTGAGGACTAACCAAGTGACAAAATTAGATACACTCTGCAAACTTTTGTATGGCAAATTTAAGCACATTTCAAATGTACTTGAATTACCAGGGGTGACCTCTCTGTTTTTAAAATAAAATTAATTAGATAAAAGGGATGCCTGACTACTACAATTCAGTAAGAGTCAAGAGTGCTGGATTTAGTTCTAAATGTATGATTATTCACCTTACTCTCACACAAGGACCCACAAAGTCCCAATACATCTTTCTATGGAACAAGTTTTACCTGTTCCAACATGGCTAAATTATTTTATATTGTAAATAGGAACAGGGTGATTTTACAATCTTTTACATCCTGCCTTTTTTACTGAGACATCAAAATATTTGTTGTTACAGTCACCTTTCACTTCTTCTCTGTGGCAGGGTAAAACTCCACGAATTGCAAAATATAAATTAACTCAACCGAAGACCTAGTTAGGTTTAAATTTCCTGGATATTCAGAAATATAACCTAACGTGTTTGATGCGTTGTCAGAGATTTGTGCCATGACACACTGATCATAGACTTGAATCACAAGCAGTACACCCTTGGTCACTTGTCGAGTTACAACATACTTGCATAAAAGACACCCCTTCAGAGATTAAAACCCATCTGCTTTTCAGAGAAATTCTGGAAATGATATAGGGTTTACCAATACATTAATCCAGCTATGCCTTTACAATCTAATCCAAACTTCCCACAAGTTTCATAAATAAAAGACTACCGTTTTTGGTTAGGCCGGGGTATTGAATGTCAAGCACATTTATTAGATGAGAATCATAGACTTTTGACTTTCAATATAGTTTGTTTAAAGTATGCTTTACCTGCCAATTATTATCTATATCTACTGGTAAAAAGTTACTTGTTTAACCTCTTTCATTCTAATATGCTATTGCATTTACCAATTAATGTCAACAAAGTGATTGGTACTTCCCCTGTACGCCAATCTTTTTCAGAGCTTTACCAATCTCTGACCAGCTCTGTTCTCTGTAAAGGTTATGTTTCACAACTATTTTACAAAGTATAAATAAAGTTTGTAAATATGTTTGGCACACACAAAGTTAAGTATATTCTTATATCTAAACTCAGACCCACCTCGCCTATATCCCAATGTGTCCAGATGGGCAACATTTTTGGATATGCCTTATCAAGAAACCATGGACTTTTTGGAATCCAGTTGGTCCACAGTGCGTAAATGTATTATCATTGAAGTGTGGAGTAAATGTAATACAAAATTATATATAGGGCTTATTATGTTTTCAATATTAAGGTCTAACCAACATTACTCACCAAATTTTGTGTGATCTTTCCTTGATTTGATTATATTTATAAATTTACCGGCAGAACATTTGTCCCTTATGTAGCTACTTTTCATGTTCTACCTTCCTCTCTAGTTGCTACTATTGACAATAACAAAAAACTAACAGTTTCTAGATTTGAGAATCTCTGTTTTCTGGTAGCCAAAAAGTGTATTATAAAGAATTGGATAGAACCTTATATATCGAATATACAGCAACTTACCCAGTTGCTTCAATCATTTATGATTATTGACTGAACGAAAGCGATCCAAATCCTGTGTTATGCAAGCGGGTGTGGACCCACTGTGCCACTGACTGGGTATACTCCAGAGGGGCGTGACTAAGCCGCTACCAGTTCTTCGCTAGAGCCTCTGATGGTGAGGATAGGCTTGGGCTGCGGGGTAGCTGCCAGGTGCAACTCCAGAGCAATCCCCAGGCCAGTGGCAGCTGACCACAGGAGTCAGGAAACCCGCTGCAAGCACCGAGGGGCTTGCGTGGCCAAGAAGTCCAGAAACAAGGATCCTAGATCAGGTCAGTCGGCAATCAGGCAAAGTCCAAAAACGTAATACGAGGTCAGGGTCAGGCAGCAAACAGGCAAAGTCCAAAAACCTAATCCGAGGTCAGGGTCAGGCAGCAAACAGGCAGAGTCCAAAAACGTAAGCAAAGTCTGGTACACAGCAAAGCAAAACAGAGAAAACACCTTAGCACTGAGAGTTACACAGGGTAAACCAGAGATTGCTCAGGCAACTTCCTGTAGTAGGAGATGCCTTTAAATACCTGCAGGAAACCAGCCATAGGCTGTAGAAAACAGAGGGCGTGTGTGTGTGTGTTACCTCATAGATTAGGAGGGACACACCCACGCCAGCTCAAACACCAGAGCAAGTCTCAGCATGAAGGAAACACAGGCATGGAACATAGGTAGTGGGTTACCTGAAAGATAGGACCCAGCGTCCCTGCCTGCGATTAGGAGCAGCGGCGCCGGCACGACCTGCAGTGCTAACATCCTGATACGCATTCCCAGAGATTTTTTGGCATTTGGATGCCATATTTGGAGGATACACTCTCTTCAACTCAATAAATCAGACACAGTTTTAATAATGCTTTGGACAAGATATTTTGTGCACTAGTTTTGTTATTTATTGTATTTGCTTAAGTCATTGTAATTTGTTGTTCCCTTACCCTTTTTTTGCCCATTTTCCTAATTTTTTTTTTTCAAATCAAATTTTTTTTAAAAGTTTTTACTTTTTTAAACAGTACTATAACAGTAACAATAAAACAGTACAATAAAATAAAATAAAATAAAAAAACAGATACAGAAGAAAACATGTTAAACAAAATGTAAGAAAGAAAAGAAAAAAAAAAGTAACAACCAAAAGAGGTTCACAGTCGGAAACATTATATATAAAATATTTATTTTGAGTTTTACATTAAAGTAAGAAAATGTTTTTAGGCAATATATGGTGGGTTATAGGACTTCATCCAACCACATTAGAAATAGTAGACCATATGCGCCATTGATAATAAAATTTTTTAGATGTTGAATTACTATATGCAAAGGCTTTTTCATGACAGTACTGTTGGTTGACTCTCTCTATCACTTCTAAAACTGAAAGGGTAATGTTTTGGTTCCATTTTTCTCACTATTGTTAGTCTCGCAGCAATTAAAATATGAGAAATTACCACCCTGTGAGAGCTAGGGAAATTATCTATTCCTATATTTAGTATCGCGCGTTCAGGGGAGATATTGAAGGTGCTACAGATAATTTTCTGTAACAAATTAGAGATTTCTAACCAAAATTAGTGAATTTTGGTACATTCCCAGAACATATGCATATACGTACCAATGTCCCCGCACCCTAGCCAACATAATGGAGAATAGTTAGGGGTAAACTATGCCAGTCTATAGGGGGTTCTGTACCATCTTAAAAGCGTTTTTTGGTAACACTCCCAGTGGGATAAGCACTTAGTAAAGGAGATCATAGAAATAACAGCAGCTTTCCATTTAGGTAAAGTGATTGTACACTGCAGGTCTTTCCCCCATAAAGAAAAAATTGGGAGTCTCTGCCATTAGTCTTTGGATTGTAAAAGGTTATAATAAATAAAGATACCCCGCTTATGGGATATGGTACCTTGACAACAATGCCAGAATTTTGATGGTACCTTGGTAGGGAACCAAGAGGATTTTAACAAATGTTGGATTTGCCAAAATTTATATTTATCCTCTAAAGAAGAAAAGGTAGGGAGGTTATGCAAATGATTAAATCCTTTATTCGCCCATAATGATATATTCAAATTGTTAATTAGATATTCGTATGATCTAATACGGGTTTGAAGAGGAAGTGAGTCCTTTAAGGAATCCGATAACTTGATTATTTTTTCCATGCTAATACCATAGCTTCTATTGAGTATAGATATGGGATTTTAATTTTAGATGTAAGGGAAGTTGCTATTAAATAAGCCAAGTAATCATCTCCATTTAATATGGAAGTTTCTATATTTAGCCATCTTGTTTGGGTGTTAAGAAAAAGGCATTTCTCCAGCTGATCTAATAGTGAAGCAAAGTAATATTCTTGGATCAACGGTAGGCCCACACCCCCTACCTTTCTCTGACGTATAAGAAAACGACTAGCTATTCTAGACCTTTTGTAATTCCAAATAAAGTAATTCAATGAGTTTAGAATAGTTATGAAAAATTGTGTAGGGAGATCAATAGGTAAAGTTCTAAATAAATATACAATTTTAGGCAAAAGAGACATTTTGAAAGCAGATATTCTGCCTATCCAAGAGAGTTCAAGAGTACTTAACTTTTTATTTTATCTTGTATTGTTTTGAGTAGGGGTGAAAGGTTGTATTTGTAGGTGTCAACGCTAGGGTACGGTAGTTTTATTCCCAGATAAGGAAGAGCAATAAAGGTAGATTGGAGGTTATGGTATTCACAATATTGGATTAAGTTTAATATACGTCGAGTCCCATCTGGGGCCTGTCTACCTTTTACAAACCCAATTTGATCTTTGTTAATAAGTAGAGGTGTTATATTAAGAAGTCTTTGTGCAATAATTTTGGAATAGATTTTGACATCATTATTTAATAATGAGATTGGTCTATAGTTGTGAACTAGAGATGGGTCCTTTTCTGGTTTGGAGTAGGTTGTAAAGTATTAGGGTCGTCCTTCAAAATATACAAAGAGAAATAGTAATCTTTAAATGCATTTGCAATTTCTTGTGGGTTGGACGACCTAGCTTTAGTAAGGGGGTGGAGAACGTGGGCTATTCTGTTTTTAGCCGCTTTAATTTTAATTGGTTAGCTAATAGCTTACCAGATTTGTTGGCTTGACTATAGTATCTAGATTTTACTATTCTATACAATTTTTCCTGTTTGGAAATCAATAGGAGTCTTAATTCATTTCTTCATTTGAAAAGTTCTTCCGAGATTAAGGCAGTAATTTGAGACTTGTGTAATAGTTCTAATGACCTAATTTTCCCCAATAGCAAATCTAATTGTTTGGTTCTTTTCTTTTTCTCCCTAGAGGCTATTTGTAAAAGAATACCTCTCATATAGGTTTTATGGGAGCACCACAAAATCGTAGGATCTATTGTAGGAGTGTTATTGATATCAAAGAACTCTTTAGGACAAGATAGGATGTATTTGCTGGTCTCCGGGTTTGCGAAAAGAGAGGTATTATTTCTCCAGAGCCGAGCTGGATTTGTCTCTAGTTCTTCCTGTATGGACAGTACTACTGGAGCATGGTCAGACCATGTAATGTTGTGGATGACAGCACTTTTAACCATTTGAAGAGACCATTTATCTAATAAAAATAGATCAATTCGTGAATAGGATTGGTGTGGTTTAGAATAAAAATATAGTCTTGTTCAGAAGAATGTAGGCATCTCCAGGAGTCATGTAAGTCTTCTTGTAAGAGAAATTGTGCTAAGGTAGGTCTTGATTTGACTTTCCTGTTGGATGTATCTAGGGCTAAGTTTGGGATACAGTTAAAGTCTCCGCATATAAGTTTTTTTGCTTTTTTAACAACTTTTTTAATGAAAGAGATTGTCCGGTCATTGGGAGCATAGATACTCAAAATTGTTCGTAGAACATTATTGATTGAGGCTAGTAAAATGATGTATCTGCCTTGTTGATCTGATTCCGTATGTATTAAAGAAAATGATACATTTGCACTGACAGCGATTAAAGCTCCTCTTTTTTTGAGTATATCTTGAGTGGAAGATATGAGGAAATTTGTTATTGAAAATTGTGGAGTGTTTGCTACATTGAAATGTGTTTCTTGTAGGCATAATATGTCGCATTTCAATTTTCCAGCGTCATCCCATAATGCGCTACGTTTAAAAGGGCTGTTAAGTTCTTTAACATTCAAGGATAGAATGTTGAGAACCATTGTTGGAAAAGGTTTGCATGCTGTGGTAAAAAACACATTGCAGTGCCTTGCAAACTTTTTGTAACGGTGGCCTGTGAAACCTCAAAAAGGAAAAAAAAAATGCCAAGTAAAAGGCACAAAAAAGTAAAAGGGAGGAAAGATAACCAGAACAAACAGGATATATGAATCCAAAGGGATTCAAACTGCAGTAGCATACTGCACTTTGTAAACATGGAGGCATAGAGGCGAGCACTAAGCCTTCAGGGTGGTCGATACAAAAGTGGTGTAGGAGACAAACAATTCAAACTGTAAAGAAAACAGGGTCCTCCGACCCAATTTACTAAATAGACATGTGTAAAAAAAAAATTTCCTTAGGGTTTTGTTCTCTATTCAGTAGTAATATTATTGGAGGCACTATTTGAACTTGAATCAGCATTTTGGTCTTTCAGTATATGTATATCCCAAAGTTTCAGCAGATCACTACCCGCCTGGGGCGTCTTAACAACATGAAGAGATCCATTCTTTGTGATCAATAGCTTGATTGGGAAGCCCCATTTCTATGGGATTTGTTGGTTCCTAAGTGCTTGTGTGATTGGAAGAAATTTTTTCCTTGCCCAAATGGTTGCTTGCGATAAGTCAGCGAACATGGAAATATGAGAAAATGGATCGGGTAAGGTAGTATTTCTCCTGGAATACGCCATTAGCTGTTCTTTAATGTGGTGGCAGTGGATACATGCCAGAACATCCCTAGGAATCTTATCTGGAAGATAGGATGGTTTGGGAATTCTGTGCACTCTGTCAATAATAAGCTCATAAGAAGCAGCATTGGGAATTATTGCAGTGAACAAGTTTTGAAGGTATGCTGTCAACTCCGTTGCTGAGATGTTTTCAGCAATGCCTCTGAACTTAATATTGTTCCTGCGAGATCTGTCTTCCAGATCAGCAAGTTTCAATTGAACTTGTTGCATGTTTTCAAAAGCTTCATTATGGGAATCAACTAAATCGCTGTGAGCAGAGGCATATTCACCCATCTTGTTTTCAATATGATCAACTCTGTCCCCATTATCATGCAACTCCCCTTTAAGCTGTTGAAACAGTGAAAAAAAGTCACTATGAAGAGAGCTTCGCAGGGACACTAGCATTTGCTTAAGGGTAGAATCTGATATAGGCTGATCAGAAGTAGAAAGGAATCTATTGGGTCTAAGGGAGACTATTCTATTGCAGCAAATTTATTAGAGATTTTCCTACCTTGTAAATCATAATTGGAGGAAAGTTTCTGCTTTGATTTTACAGGGCTGGTGCCTGTTGAAGAAGATTGAGAGGTTTCATCCAGGATTGTTTCCTTCCTAGGAGATTGCATAACTCTGTTGGAATCTGAAAGGATTGTAGATGAAGCTGCATGTGCATGTGAGGTCAGCCTTCTGGCTCCATCTTGATCCTGCTGGTGCTCAGGGGAAAGATAAAAGTCTGTAAGTTTCCTAGGCAGTGTAGTGTTTCTCCTTTTTCCCATCTCTGCCTTGATTGCAGGAGAAGCTGAGAAGGAGAAAATTGTTGTGTTTGCCTCCTGCTTGTTTGTATAGTCCCTGAAGGATGCTCTCTCTCTGCAGCCCTAGCAGAAGACCTCATTCTCAGTCCGCTTCCGGCCACGCCCCCCCCCCCCCCCCTCATTTCGTCATTTTTTGATTTTATTATTGTTCTCTATTGGAATATGCCGCTGAGTGTGGGAATCTACCAGTTATCCTATAAAATATGTAAACAAATAACAGTCAAAAAACATTTGGACCATTCAAATTGGCTGGTTTATTGATAATATATTTTGTCATTGGTATTTTCATTAACAAGACAGTCATTTGGTTTTGTAATGTTATTTTGTTTCAGTCGAGTTTATTGAGATTTATAAAACAGAAGTACAACAGTATACATTGTCAAATAAACGTGATTGCATATAACAAGTGATCATGACATACATATAATGTATAAAACATATCAAAGGAGGCAAAATAGGTCATGTCAAAAGAAACAGTACACAATTGGTTACAGAGTATGTCCATCAATGCAATAGTATATACCCAAACCCTTAAGAAAGAAACAATGGATGGGACAGTATTTACAACAAGGCATTCACCTACTCATGTCATTAAACCAGAACTAGAGGGGGAAACAAGAGTACTAACAGACAAGTACAAAGCCCTAGGGGATTATAAAGGGGAAGGGAGTAGTGGTTATGGAATATATTTTTAAATGCAATGCCCATTTAAACTAAGGCAGACACACCCTCCATCTCCCACTAACATCAAAACCCTCAGATGGGAGCCCAAGCTAACATGTCATGAACATACAATAGGTATAAAGCAGTAATCTAAATATACTCTTAGAAAAGGCATTTTAATATGACCTGAGAGGGCTGCATCTGTTGATGACCATCTGTATCGACCTCCAAAGATGTAACACTGGATCGGACAGAATAAAAGCTTCAGGTTCAGCCGAGACTTGTATGACCAATGAAGAAAGAAGTGTACACTGGATTCAAACAACTTGCCATGACATTGACATTGATGAAAAGGCGCCAGCCTGGAGCCAAAAGAAAAGGTAAAAATTCAGATAAAGCTGAATGCTTTTCACTTTTATGGTTGAAGCAGGAGAGGAAAAATGAGAAAGGTAGACATCCAGATGAACAGCGGTGGAAACACTTAGGAATATTCAGTGATATTAAGGAGAGAGAACTGGAAGTGGCATAGAAGATGTCATCAGGCGATCAGGTGGCGTGGTGAGAGACATAGAAGTAGCCAATCTGGAGCGGTGAGTGACTGCAATAGGGCCTCTATTCACATAGGAAGCTGCAGTCGGCCAATCTGGGAAGACATCTGCAAGGTTGAGATCCATCAGTAGCTGTGGTAGGTCTGAGGGGTCACGAAAGATATGGTTCTTTTCACCTTGGCGAGCAATCAGATGAAAAGGGAATCCCCATCTGTATGGGATGTTCCTTTCACGTAGCACTGAGAGTAGAGGTTTGAGGGCTGTACACAGATCGACTGTATGCTTGGACAGGTCAGGTAAGAGTTGTAGTTGTGCTCCAGCATACTCAATGGAACGTGTGTCATGGGTTTTGGCATTATATCTTCCTTAGTATGGTAGAAATGTATCTGACAAATTACATCTCCAGGCTGCTGCAAATCTCTGCTGCTTGGGCCCAAGGTTCAATGAACCCGGTCGATTTCAACATCAGATGGTAATTTAACAAAGATGGAGTAAGTTGCAATGGCGAGTTCTGCAGTGGAAACTGTTTAAGGTAGCCCCCGTAGGCAGAATATTCCTACGATTACGATTCTCTGCATCATCATGGAGTAGGAAGAGGGCATTTATCTGTGCTTCATGACGGGCAAGTATCTCCTCATGAGAAAATACCTGTGAAAAAGCTTTGAGCACGTTTCTTGCAAAGCAGGGGTGGTATTAGTGACTTGTTGCAGGGATCCCTTCATAGCCTGGAACTCCGTTTTACAACTAGCTTCCAAGCAATTCCTGTGTAGTAGAAAGGGCCTGGAGGTGCGCTTTCCAGTCCCATGCATCCCCCCCTGGCAAAGACATGGCATTGGAGCTGGAAGATTCAGCTAACCTGGATAGGATGCAAGGACTAGCAATAGGAGAGACTGGTGGCTGCTGTGCTGAGGGAGTATGTGGATGGTGCAGTACCTGGGGTGCTGGAGATGATGGAGGCCAAGCTTGCTGCCCAGATTAAGGATTGACGCGTCCTGTGGCTGTGGCGGACTCCATAAATTGAGGCCGCGGCTTTGAGGCCTGGTTGCATCCTATATTTAAATACCACTTCCATTGTGTGATTATGCTGGCACTAACAACTCTAGATTTAAATGAGTAAGTTGGTTCCTTGGCAGGAAAAGAAAGTGTTTTGTGATCCAGAAGGCCGTGCTCTATTTCTTTAAGGCTATCTGGGAAACAGTTTAGTGACCCTGGCTACAAATTTCCTTCCCAATTCTGTGCAGCAACAGGTTCTAGAGGGCCTGAAAGAATATTTGGAAGACCTCAGAGAAGGTCTACTGATATTAGGGGGTGAATTTAATTTTGTATTAGATGCAAGCCTTGATGCTTCAGATAATGCACAAGGCTCACTCACATCCAGTTGCAATGGGCTCAAAAATCTGCTGGACCACCACCAGCTCTTGGAGGTTTGGCAAATTCATCATCCCTTGGTGAGGCATTATACCTTTTCCCCCAAGGTACACCAATTTTATTGCAGAATACACTACTGCTGGTTCAGACAGGCAGACATGGAGAGGGTTGTGGACTCCTTTTTAGGTAGCATCACATTCTTCAAGCACATCCTTGCGTGACGCTATCCCACCCAACCCCCAAGGTCTGGCACTGGCGACTCAGTGAGTCATTGCTGCAAGATGTGGTCACACAGGTGGAACTTCCAACTGAGTTTTCACATTATTATAACCATAATGCTAACACTGACCCATTGGTTGTTTGGGAATCCCATAAAAGGTTATTAGGGCAATCTCAATCTTAATCAAACTTGGTACTTGATTTAAAAAGGCAAGACAGAGAGAGATTCTGGATGAGATCTCACATCTAAGCCCTGAAAAAACACCATAAACAGTCAATCGGCGAAGATCTTGGTAAGGACTTGAAAGTTCTGAGGCAAAAAATAGCCTCCCTCTATCTAGGAAAAGCTAAAGTACAATTGGCTAGATGCCAATTGTGCTTGGCATCTG
Organism: Pyxicephalus adspersus; assembly: GCF_032062135.1. Taxonomy (NCBI): domain Eukaryota; kingdom Metazoa; phylum Chordata; class Amphibia; order Anura; family Pyxicephalidae; genus Pyxicephalus; species Pyxicephalus adspersus. The sequence goes on from NC_092862.1 coordinate 90,701,662, forward strand.
GACAATTTGGCAACAAGTGTAGTAAAATGATGGCTCAAGCATTGCAAGAACAAAGAGCAACAACCACTGTTGTGGGTGTGAACAATGTCTTGGCTACCAAAGTTATTCAAAATTGGGAGATAGCCTCCACATTAAGAGAATTTTATTGCACTTTATAGAGTATTGACCAAGAGACAAATGTACCCAAAAAGACACAAGCCTGATCTCTCCGTATGGGATAGACAAAAAAACAAATTTTAACCTGCACTCCCCCATGGTCCACTGACTCCCCTATGGCATAATTCTGAATTCCCTCCAGGTTGTGAAGAAGCCCAATTCTCCTGGTGGCGCAACAAAAGCTTTTTCAGAATCGGAAACTTTATTGATGGCAAGGCTATGCTGAGCCCCTCCCATTTACGAGATCGTCTTCCTTCCATATACAGAAATTTTCCATTATCAGCGAATCAGGTTCTTTTTTTTTTAAAACAAACTTAAAGGGTTGAATCCACCCTACCAGAGTACAGGATTTGAAAAAAATGAAAAACACCTGCAGTTTTATACCTGAATCCAAAGGGAGGATCTCAGTAGTATAACACTCTCCTCTCACTTGATAAGAAACTTTATAAAATGAAACAATGGGAGTCAGATTTTGAGGTGGAGCGGAGCGCGCAAGAATGGCAGGATTTGTCAGTGTCCATTTCCAAAATATCTCTAAACACTTTCATAAAAGAGGCCAATTATAAGGTTTTGATGAGATGGTACCTAGTCATTCCAGGATGGCTGGATCACCCAGGTTTACTGATAAAAGTCTATCCTCTCCTGCCCTGGAGAGCTTTAACAAATCAGGCCCATGTGTAAATGCACAAGGACAAGGGAAACATATCTTGCCTTATTTAGTCATCCCGATTTCTTCTGCCAGGAAATACATTACAATATATAATATATATCTGCATTTTATATTTGCATTCAAGCATCATCAGTAAACATATGAGACAAACCAATCAAGTAAAACAAAGTCAGCCCAACCACCGGTTATTATCCCCTTTTCAAAAAAAGTAACAACATATACAGAGTGTCGGTCAATAACACAGCAAATAATATTAACCAGTGAGGAAACTTGTATCAAGAGAACCAGCACAAAAAGAATCAAACAAAATAATATTTTTTTTATTTATAATTAGAATGTATTTCACCTGAATATTTTCTATTATATATTAAATATATAATTTATATGATATATTATATATCTAATGTGTAGAGAAAGCATGTATTTTTTTTATAAATTGTTAATTGTCAACAGATTAGTCAAGCCTGTGTGAATATACAGTAATTAGGCCTATCAAAAAAATGTGATTTTACACCAGTTTGCAAATTGCTCTAATAGGAAAATTCTCTTACTCATTCCAAAAACTAACTTCAATCATTCAACAATGTGCCAAGGAAAAGTTATACATTTTTTTAACATTCCTCTCTATGGGGCTGATTTTTTAAAGCTTTCTTTAAGGCTGGAGAGGATATACTTTCATCAGTAAAGCTAGGTGATCCAGCAAACCTGGAATGTTTTTTTTTTTAAATAGTTTGCTATTTGTTAGGAAATGTTTTTAATTCTGTACTAGATTCATTCCAGGATTGCTGGATCACCCAGGTTCACTGATAAAAGTCTATCCTCTCCAGCTATGGAGAGCTTTAATAAATCAGGCCCAATGTGTAAATGCACAAGGACAAGGGAAACATATATTGCCTTATTTAATCATCCCGATTTCTTCTGCCAGTAAAAACATTACAATATATAATATATATCTGCATTTTATATTTGCATTCAAGCATCATCAGCAATCATATGAGACAAAACAATCAAGTAAAACAAAGTCAGCCCAACCACTGGTTATATTATCCCCTTTTCAAAAAAAGTAACAACATATACAGAGTGTCGGTCAATAACACAGCACATAATAATAACCAGTAAGGAAACTTGTATCACGAGAACCAGCACAAAAAGAATCAAACAAAATAAGACGAGACAGGACAGGACAAGACAAGACAAACTTAACCTTCTGGGAGCCTATGAAGAACCAAAATACCAAGTGAGTGAACTATTGTAGGAAAAGGCTCATGCTGTTTAATTTCATTTAAACAACCCTAATTGGTTAGGGACTTGGAGCACCGAGGAAAAGGGGGGGGGGGGTAGACGGTAGGGGCCACATGTTAGAACCTAAGCAACCGTGAATAACTTTCAATCTAAGAGGACCTATATTTTTTCCAGGGATCCCAAGTGTCAACCTGTCATTATGTTCTGAGTTCTGAGCAATTGGGCATGACCATAAGACCATCAGACCATATTGTCCCTTGTATTACACCCTCTGAAACACAATGGAGAAGCTGAAGGATGGCATTTAGAAAGCCTGTCTGGTACTAAATACCAGGATAAGTAGAACTTTGTAAATAGCTTCAACCAGGGAGGAGTTTAATATAATTTTAGAGAGAGAGCGTATGCCACCTCATTCCAATCTTCCTGGGCTATAGAAAGACCCAAGTCCTCCTCCCAGGAACACATTTTTTTTTTAATTTCTGCGATGGAGTCATCAGCTCAGCATAAATTAAAGAAATTTGGCCATTCATATGGTAAAAAATTCTTGGCAGGATGTTCATCTTGATCTCGGCTATCCGGCCCAACCAGGAAGGAGGGGAGTTAGACTACTTTTTCAAATCTGCATAAATCTTTGACATTGTATGATAAATGCAGGGACATCAGAAAATATTTGTACAGGAAAACCTTCCATTATCATGGAATCATGGCCTCTGGTGGCCTTCATCAGGGGCTCTTTGGTGGAAAAGTGGTGAGGTTTCAAAATTATGTCCCATGGAGGACCATCTGGTTTAGGGGCTTCTAAAGCCCTGTGTGCTCTATCAGTTTCTAAATGAGAATCAGGGACATGAGGTAGCATAGCTTTAAGAAAATGCTTAACATCTTTTGTAACATCTTTAATGGTTTCGGGTAATCCGCAGTTGTAGCGCCAAGTCCAGTTCTCAAGATCTTCAATTATGAGTTGTAATTCTTGCAACTGAGTATCAAATACTGATATCTGCCTTGTGTTTTTTGATACTTCAGTAATTGTGTCATCCAATTTCTGCCTAATTAATTCTAATCTGGAACCGAAGTCTTGAAGTGATTATTGCAGAAGTTTTGGCCAGCACTGTTTGCAGTAATGCAGCCAGATGAGTAAGCAATCTGGTCTCCCCTTCAAGAAGTGCGGAGGGAGCAGATATGGTACATCATCCCTGGGCAGGAGAAGGAATCTGTTGCCCATGGTGTGTAGAGTAGAGGAGCTTAGAGGGGGAGTGAGAACCCTGTCATCCACACTGGGAGCCTGAAGCTTGGGGTCTGGGGAGCTGGAGCCCGTGAAGGTGGTTACTGGAGATGCTGGGGGAGAGATGCTTCCCCTCCTGGTTCCGTGTCCCAGCTCCAACCTGTGCCTGGAGGCTGGCTGCTCTGGTGGTCCGTGGAATTGGACTGTTATCAGTGTAATGCGCCTGGGCACAGAAACCACAGCCAACTCCAAGAATCCTTTTATCAAGCTTTATTGTCGTCATAAAACAAGACAAGGGTTATTCACAGATGATCAATCCGATAAGCGTGGTACAGGAGGGTAAGGCAAAGGCAGGTCAGGAACAATCCGAGGTCAGGGCAGGCAGCAGGCAAGAGTAGTCACAAACAATCCAAGGTCAGGGCAGGCAAGGTTTAGGCAGATTCAAGTACCAGACCGGGTTGCTATTGGTAACGACAACCGGTTAATATGAACCAACACAGAGAACGCACCCAAGCACACTGTACACACAAAGGCTTATAGCGGGCAATGGTGTTCAGGACAGGTTCTCCTTAAATGGCCAGAGTGCCCAATGACCTTGCACCACCTGGCGCCATTTGATTGGAGGATAACTGAATTCAAACTAACTATGTCCCTCCCCGGGGGGTACAAGAGGCACACGTGGTAGTGCGCGCACCTCTACCCACAGCACCCCTGGGAGGTGCCCTACCTTGCACATCCGCAGGAGTGCTGAGAACAAGCCTTTCTCTGTTCACGTCCATAGGGATGCTGCCTGCAGGGAGAGACACGCTTACAGGGAGAGACACGCTGCGAGCAGCAGCCTCCGCTATGCTGCCTGCTGCAGCGGCATCTCCCGCTGCGGCTGTAAACCCCAGGGACGCCGCGGGCTCGCTGGAAAGGTAAGTTTCTTACAATCAGATGTCATTTACTTTAACCAATCGAAATCTCAATATTTTAGATGCAAAGCTTTTTTACAGATTAAGCTTTGACATTTAATGTCTTCAAACATTATTAAGGTTAAAAGTTGATTTTATGATTATGCCTTTTTTGATCATATATTGTTTAATCAGCATTTACAAGTACACACCAATTTATAATTTTCACATATTTGTTAGGATGGTAAAGAAAATTGTGAACTGGAGTACAAGGCATGCCTGAGAAGTAAGATTTATTTATCAACTTGCAATGGAACTTATGGGTTTTAACATTATTTACCATAGACAAATCCTGGTTTACTCAGATTTATTCATTTATCTTGGATATACATAACCTTGGTTTCTCTCTAAAAAAAATGCTACTTCCCTGGCTGTTATGATGACTCAATCACTTTTAGTTAATGAACCAACATAAGTATGCAAATCAGGATTTCTGATTTCATTATGACTTTCCTGGATGCATACTCAGGTCAGTGATTCAGAAACCCCCGAAGCAAGGCAACTGGCATCTACAGGAGAAAGACAGCAGTGACAGATCAAATTCAGTATTTGTCTCAGTACACTTTTCCAAGAAAATGTAAATATAGAAAATGTCCGTAAACTTAAATAAATGTGTTAAGTTACCATAGGTTTTCTGTGCCAACATAAGAATAACTTCTTTATTAATTAATTTTAATAATTACTCCTTTATTAATAATTCTGTTAATTGTTAAATGTAAGCTATTTGTCAAAAAATTATTCATTTACATAATTGCAAACTTCAGTAAATTATTAGAACAAAACTTATACATGCCTCAACTGATAAGACTGCCGCTGGCTTTCAACATTATGGATGTGACATCAGCTGATGTCACATCCATAATGGTGACAGCTACCAGCAGTCTCAGATCTTTTAAATCTCTACACATAGGAGGCCATCTCAGATAAAAAATACATATGAATAACATTAAATACATTATTAATCTTATGAGAAGATTGCTTTTTAAACTAATGGTATCTTGACTGAAGAGCACACCTACACCAGTTGATATACTTGTTCTTGTACATAGTATACGACAATAGTTTAATTTACTGTTTATTTTATTTTCGTATTAAGGTTCTCTACACATGGTTTAAAAGATAATATATATCTTACACTTCAAAAAAAAGTGTTATATACAGAATCAGACAAATGTCGAGACCAGTTACCCTTACGGTGTAAAAAAAAAGTAATTTTTTTTAAATTTAAAGCCTTTAAACACTTGATAAAATGTGAGCAATGAAAATAAATTTGTTTATTTCATTTTACTATTTATGTATCTCTATTTTAAGGACAAAGTTACTATCACCCAACGATTTTCCATCATTTGGATTGATGTGTAGTGAAGAAATTGTAGCAATATTATCAAAATATCAAAATATCAAAAACAGAAAATGATATTTATGTAGAAGACTGAAAGAGCAAGAATATGTAATTTTATTTGATATAATAAAAAACAGTTGAAATGTCACAGCTCAGTTTTTTTTTAATTTCTCATTGTAATGCACCCTTCTTCTTTTAGTATGGGAGACAACTAGTGAGTTAAAAAATATGAATCAAGACTTGATCTGCATATTTTTTTTTTGGGTCAGTGACTTCAAAAGTTTTGAATCCACAAAGGAAACCTGTCAACATAGATTTACTTTTGTATACAACATACCTTTTAAAAGAAGACATCATACTCTTACCTTCCTGCATTTTGTTTGTTAAAAAAAAAAGCTGTTAGCTTACACAATTCCCAATGTGTGCCCCCCAACGATCGTTGTGGTTTCTCCTGCAGACTCCTACATCACTACAGGACATACAACTTGACCATAAGAACCACAGTGAATGACAGTGGCACAAGCATTAAACCCCATCCGGCCAGCCAATTACTTGCAGAGAAGGATGGCCAGTGAAGCTGTGCCTTTTAAAAAAATGGACAATCAGAAAGGTATGTGTATGAAGTCTTCTTTTAACAGGTATGTTGGATATAAAAGTGAATCTGTGCTGACAGGTTTTCCTTAAAATCAACATAGCAGCCAGTAAAATAGAAAAAAAAAATATATGTTTGAGGTCTGTATGAGATCAAACAATATATACCAAAACTGTTACCATCAAAAGCTCTGATTTCTGTTTCAGGTTTCTCCATGTGAGAAATGTCGTTGTGACCCCAATGGTGAAGTTATGTGCACTGTGTCAGCATGTCCCCAGACCGAGTGTGTGGATCCTGTGTATGAGCCAGATCAGTGTTGTCCAATCTGCAAAAATGGTAAAAATATATATAATTTCACATTAATATATGTTGTACAAATATTTTAAATACAAATGTCAGTTTAAATTTTAGTAATAAAGGAATAAACCACACAATGCAAGATCATTGAATGTGCAGTACATTCAATTATTTTGTTACTGTTGCCGTATAATTTACCCTTGTGTTTTTTACATTGCAGAGGAAAATGTGAATACAAAAGAATTTAAAGTATCAGTTATCAAGCTTTTGGAAACATTTATGATTTTTTTATTATCTTTGCTGCATGATTCAGCTTGATGGGTGACCATAAGAGTAATAATTTGCAAAGCAAGTAAAGTAAAAAAAATAAAGCTGCGAAAAACTCATGAAATTGAAGTTACAGTTATTCATAATAACAGGTTGTTAATAGATTCCTATATAAAATTTAGAAAAAGGTATTTGGTTTAATAAAGGGAAAGTTATTTTGTTTCTAATCACTTTTTAAAATTAAAAAAATTATATATATATATATATATATATATATATATATATATATATTTCAATTAACATAATACGGTGTGCTTTCATGTTGCACTGTTCCCATAGCATGCGGAAAGAATTTAGAAAAGGCTTTGCACTCGTAAACTAATCCTACAAATTAAAAATCCAGATGGTTCCTGTAGTTTGTAGACTATTGGGAGTTCTGCCTTCTCTTATGGATTCAATTCTGTGCAACTTGATATTCTATTAATTTTAAAGTGTGAGAAACTCAGCATCTACTTCAAAGTGTTTTAAAACAGCATGATTTATGTGGTCAATAAGCATGATGCAGAAGATGCATTATTTACCTTAGACAAATCCTGGTTTACTCAGATTTATTCATTTATCTTGGTTATACATAATCTTGGTTTCTCTCTAAAAAAAATGCTACTTCCCTGGCTGTCATGATGACTCAATCACTTTTAGTTAATGAACCAACATAAGTATGCAAATCAGGATTTCTGATTTCATTATGACTTTCCTGGATGCATACTTTTCAGGTCAGTGATTCAGAAACCCCCGAAGCAAGGCAACTGGCATCTACAGGAGAAAGACAGCAGTGACAGATCAAATTCAGTATTTGTCTCAGTACACTTTTCCAAGAAAATGTAAATATAGAAAATGTCCGTAAACTTAAATAAATGTGTTAAGTTACCATAGGTTTTCTGTGCCAACATAAGAATAACTTCTTTATTAATTAATTTTAATAATTACTCCTTTATTAATAATTCTGTTAATTGTTAAATGTAAGCTATTTGTCAAAAAATTATTCATTTACATAATTGCAAACTCCTCGTATTGCCTGCGCTTACAGCTAATTGAAGGCACCTGCTTTCAATTAGCTGTGACCGCAAAGTTCCCACGGTCCAGGAATCCCACAATGACATTATGATTCATAATGTCATTGTCGGATAACCTGTAAACAATAAAAAAGAACAAGTTTAAAATAAAAAACACATACGAAATAAATAATTTAAGGAAAAAAAAAAATTTTTTTTTTCCTCCCAAATTTTTGCTGTTGAATCCCGTGTTTTTCGTGTCGGGTCTACCCGAATTCGAACAGCCATATTCGGGTCGAATATAGGGACAACCCGAATTCGAACATCAACACTAGTGTCTAAATCAGAAATACATAATAGGGGTTGTTAGCCTAGTAGAAAATGTAACAGGAATATGATATGAGAAAAGGGAAGAATGTGGCAAAAGCTTACATGGGTTCAATACCAAATGCTTCTTTTTCATAAAGCATTACAAGGAGTAATTCCAGTAGTTGAAAGGCAAGGGCCTGATTTATTAAAGCTCTCCAAGCTGGTAAGATACACTTTCAGCAGTGAAACTGGGTGATCCAGCAAACCTGGAATAATACTGGTCCAGGATTGAAAACATTTGCTAGCAAACAGCAAATTGCTTTTAAGAAATCCATTCCAGGATCACCCAGCTTCACTGAGGAAAATGTATTATCTACAGCCTTGGAGAGCTTTAATAAATCACGCCCTATATATTAAATTATTATCCAAACGGTGATGTCGGTTAGCAAGGTAAAATGGTTTCCAATTTGCATAGGTGTTTGTTTTATTAAAGTGAAAACCTGGGAGATATAAATATTAAAAGGCTTTTTGTATATTAGGTATAGATAAATTGTTTAGTCTAAAGATGGAATAAAGTTGGTGCTTACCGGATTCTAATATGGAAGAATTTTTGAGCAGATAAAGAGTATCCACGGGGAGAGGAAAGAGCTGACAGAGATGCAGCTTAACATCGCTTGCGCAGAATGGGGGGAGGGGCTGCGTACGCATTGTTTAAGCTGCGTCTGATGGGGACTCCCCGTGACGTCAGTGGGGCTGCCACTTCCATCTTGGAGAAAGCCAGTGTTCTAACAAATAAATCTACCCGTGAAATAAAAGGTCATCATTAGGAAAGTTTGACAGCTGTGTTTATGTATGAATGCTGCCTGTAATTCCTGTGACCTTCTCCGGAATCACCACAGACTCAAGTGCCCTGGGATTTTTCTTCACACCTGAGTCCTGCTGCCATGTGGGGGACGAAAGGGAGTCTGGATGAGATATCACAACGTCCACTGACGCCTTCCTGATCTCCTTTTTCACAGCAGCCAGAGGTATGTCCGGCACTAAGCCCTGCTTTAGGCTAGACTGGGGATGCAATCTCTCATGTAGGGCCAATAGCTGGGGTAGAATTGTAAAATTTTTAAATCATGGACACCATGTTGTCCACATCCACATTGAAAGAGTTGTTACTGTCATTAAGACATTCTATACAGCAGGACATTATTTCCATGTTGGGCAAAATTAACAATATATATACCAGATTTGTGAAACGCATACATCATTTGAAATTTAAATTGGGAGAATTTTCTCAAGCCACAAAGACTGTAGACAGTAGACGTGCATCAGGAACATACTTACGAAATAAATTGGCTTCGATCTAAAGTGGCGGACCTGGAGGACCGTTCGAGACGGAACAACATTAAAGTGAGAGGGGTCCCGGAAACTGTTTCCCAAGGGGATTTTATCCATTGTATTCGGAAATTCTGCCAAATATTAGTACCATCTGCAACGAAGTTGGATCTAACAATTTATATGCACTTTTATCACATTAAAGAAAAAATAATGGGAATAGCAAGATAATGTCTTCACTACCGGAACAATTTTGGAATCTACAATTGTCTGCTGATGGAGGTGGGTCTCTAACTTATTCTAGGCTGGAATCTAGGTGCAATTGTTCCTGAGACAGGATCTCCGAGATCCCCACGAAAAGTGGTTTACGAATGGACCTGATTTGAGAATGGAGTGATATTCTCTACATAGCCTATGTCATGTCAATGAATATTTTACAAGTTTTCATTCTTAGCTCATTTTACCTGGTTTACAACCAGGAGACCTTTTTTCCTAATATTCTTTATATTAATGTTGGTTTGGTCTACTTGTTTTTTTGTTTTTTTGTATCCGCCATGGAAGCTAAGTATAATGATTTGGAAGATCGAAGTTTAAGAAAGTTTATAAAGTCAAGCAAGGTGCAATATTATTTGGAGGAGACTTCAATATAACACCTTATCAAAAGATAAACGCGAATTCCAAAGCTAAAAGGGTTTCAAGAGACATTCACCAACTAATAAGTGAATTTGAACTACATCACATTTGGAGATGTCATCATGGCTTGGAGTGGGATTTTACATATTTTTCTCAGGCCCATTTTTCACATTACCGTATTGACTTTTTTAACAGATTTGTGGTCTCTTCCACAAGTGCAGAAGTCTGAAATTGGCGACATTACGTGGTCGGACCATGCTCCAGTTGTGGTGACATGGGGAGAACAGTTCTCTAGATCAGATAGGTTATGGCGGCTAAACACCTATATTTTGTCTCATCCAAAATACCAGGAGTCATTTAAGCAAGCTCAGAAAATGTATTTTTCTGTTAATGAAACAGAAGGGATTAATACCTTCATTCTGTGGAAGTTGTGTTATCATATGGTAATTTTATTTATTACATTTTTGCTAAACAATAACAGAGATTGTATAGATTCACTGACAGTTACAATTTGCAACACTAAATGTGCGGATCACTGGGATCTGTATCAAAAGAGTTATCAACCAATGGTATCTAACAGTGAGTGTAGCAAGATTTTCTAATTCCAGTTTTGTAGTGTGTTGGAGAGGTTGCGGAGATGTTGGTATGTTGCACCATATTTTGAGGCAGTGTAAGTCGGTTTGTTCTTTTTGGAATCAAGTATTCATATTGATTTCTGAGCTTGCGAGAAGGCCAATACCAGCAACCCCAGAAATGGCTATTTTACACTTCCATATGGGTGCGGTTCCTTTGAAAGCGAGAGCAGTGGTTATTCACATTTTGTTGAGTGCTAAATAAAAAAAAGTACCTAATCTCTCTGAAGTAGTACATGATCCTTATGTACAATGCTCCCTTGAAAGAATTTTTGCCATAGCCAAAGACAGGTTTAAAGTGTTTTTTTAACAAATTGGAGGTGTGGTCAACCCAAGCTAACTGTGCTATTACGATCCATCATTGAAAGTAATTTCTTTCTCCTTGTCTTTCTTTTTTTGATCATAATTGATCGGGAGTTCAGTGTGGCTGGTATTATGTTTTGGTTGCTGTGTAGACTGGTTTATGATTGTTTTTCTATGTGTACTAATTTCTAATTTTTTTTCTATCTCTTAATTGTTTCTTTTTCTTTCTGGCTAATTTTGTTCTAGCCGGAAGGCGTACTTGTACTTTTCTTTTCCCAAGAAATGTAAAATTGGATATTTGTATAATGTTTTTATATTATATTGTTTGCAAAATTGTCCTTTATTAAAGAAATATTGAAAGAAAAAAAATCCACCCTGTTACACATTGCTGGAGGCTTGTAACCCCTGAACCCCAATTTCAGCAATGTGTAACAGGGTAGATTTTTTGATGGCCAGAGTTCTTCATGTTCTGACAACTCCATAGCGATTAAATTTTAGGGGGTGTTAGTCACAGGTATCCCCCACTTGCACCTTTAATTTTGATCACCTGCCATCCGTCTGATCCAGCCTGATCCGTCTTGTGGCACAGGATGCAGATTGCTACGCACCTGTCATCGTCTTTCCACACTGGAGAGGTGCGTGCAACCACTTCTGCTCTTTTTCTTTGCCTGCGTCTGCTGGGTACCCTGCGTCTGCTCCAGCTCCATTTCTGCCACGATCACATCGTCTCTGACTGTTCCCCTGCTTGTGCCCACTTGTCTGTGTGTTCTTTTGGACTCACATGAGGCAGATTTACGGCCCCTTCAATCCCCAGTCTGTTGCTGCTGCCTTTCCTCTACACCTGTTTCAGAACTGCTGCTAGCCCTTACACGCAACGGTGGTTCCCAGGTGACATCACGGTCATCATCATCCTCATTTTCCTCTAAGCCAACATCTGCAAATGCAGCCACTGATCCAGAACACTCGTCCAGCAAGTGCTGACCACACCCTCCAAGGGTCTCAAAGTCTGCCTTCTGCTCTGAAATTCGCACTGTCAGATTCTCAGGCTGTTTGTCAAACAACAAGGGAGAGTCATTGGGAGGTACAGGCACATTAGCCACGCAAACTCCTGTCTTTGCTCCTGTCACCGCTGTGCCGGTTGCTGCTGCTGCAGAAGAAGAGCCTGCTGCAGAAGAAGAGCCTACTGCATTCGAGGCCCCTGAGACCCAGTCCACAATACTCTCCACCTGACGTGGCTGTATGATTGTATTCCACCTTCTCAATACATCTACCAGCGTACTGGTACTCCGCACACATCTCAGACCTGTTAGCAGTTTGCTGCTGCTGTCCTACAGTGGCTGACTCCCGGGGAGTATGCCCCCTGCAAGATGCGGCATGTCGCCCAACGCCACAACTTTCCCTGCATCTACTGCTCATCTTTTACTTATCCGGACAAAAATGCACCTGTACCAAACAGTTTCTTTAGTAAATAGGAACAGGTATCAAACACTGAAATCTTTGTATTTTTTTAATAGTACGACAAAATTTTTCTGTACCAAACTGGCTTCTATGGTAAATAGCAAAAGGTATCAAACACTGAAAAACCTTTATTTTTTATATAGTAGGACAGATACTTATTTTTTACCAAACAGTCTTCTATGGTAAATAGCAAGAGATATCAAACACTGAAATATCTGTATTTTTATATACTGGGACAGAAATGTTTTTTTCTACCAAACGCTCTTCTTTGGTAAATAGCAAGAGGTATCAAACACTGAAATATCAGTATTTTTTATATAGTATGACAGAATTTTTTTTTTACCAAATGCTCTTCATCAAACACTGAAATATCAGTATTTTTTATATAGTATGACAGAATTTTTTTTTTACCAAATGCTCTTCTTTGGTAAATAGCAAGAGGTATCAAACGCTGAAATATCTGTACTTTTTATATAGTAGGATAGAATTTTTTTTTTTACCAAACGGTCTTCTTTGGTAAATAGCAAGAGGTATCAAAAACTGAGAAATATGTATTTTTTATATAGTAGGACAGAAGGCCTTGCTGCGCATCCAGGGAACAATGATTCGCTCCTAGCCGTGCTATTACCGTCGGAAATAGTGGGCGTTCCTGCCCCCTGCTTTTTCCCTCGTTCATTCGGCTAGAACACGACCTCATGGCGAATCACAAGGCCATTCACGCTTAAATGTTTGGTAAGCGAGAAAGGCCCGATTTGAGGCGAGATGGAACTTATTCATCCCTACTTAGAAGCCTCCAGCAATGTGTAACAGGGTAGATTTTTTTGATGGGCAGTTTTTTATGTTCTGACAATGGCCTAGTTATGAAGTTTTAGGGGGTGTTAGCCACAGGTTTCCCGTACTTGTACCTCTAATTTTGTTCACTCGTCCCCCTCCCCATTCCAGAGAAATTGGGTTTCAGGTGCTAGAAGCCTCCAGCAATGTGTAACAGGGTAGATTTTTTTAATGGGCAGAGTTCTTCATGTTGTGACGATGGCCTAATGATGACATTTTAGAGGGTGTTAGTCACAGGTGTCCCCCACTTGCACCTAAATTTTTAGTTTTGTACATCTCCCCATTGCAGAGAAATTGGGGTTCGAAATAGGTAAAGGGACAGGGTACTGTAGTATGACATTTCTAGTTTTGTGACATGTAGGTATAAATTTAGGGTTCGCACCTTTTTGCTATGTAAGTGGCCCCAGGGGTCCATAATTTGTATGTTTTTTCGGAGTTCTGGACATACTTACTTTTAAAAAGATGAAATGTGTGGTACTGTTAGCTTTGAGGGTCCCCTGTGTACTCTGAAATTTTCAAGTTGGTACGACATACTGTTTAGGAGATATGGAGGTCTGTACTTAGCGAGATGTAAGGCTGCACTACATTACTGGGAGCAGTCACACACAAACACAGCTGTCATACTTTCCTGGCGATGACGTCATTGTACATACCCATTAGTACATGCCCCCTGGTAGATTTATTTCACGGGTAGATTTATTTGTTTGTCTTTCGAGTACAAGCAGTGATCCGTGCAAAGGCACAGATCATATGAGGGAAAGCTTATGGCTTGTCTTGCTGGCACTGTGGCTGTCACTATGGGGCTAAACATGTTTGCCCCATAGTGACAGCCACGATGCCAGCACAAATCCATCGCTTGGTCCCTTGCAAGACCCGCTGGTGGTGGGGAAACATCCTGAAAAGAAAGTGAGGGAGGTTATAATAAATTTTAATAATATTATTATTAAAAATAAGATAATAATTTAATATGTAGCCTTTCAACTACTTAAATTACTCCTTGGAATGCTTTATAAATAAGCATTTGGTATTCAACTCATGTAAGTTTTTGCCACATTCTTCCCTCTCCAGTTTGACATGCTATGTTCTAAAATCATCACATTTCTACCTTGGAATTGATAATACCTATGTTTTTTGTAATAGGCTATATAATAATCCATGACATGTATGGTACATGTACTCTATCATGATAGAAATATGTTTCTTTGTTTCTTGCGTTTTTTTTTTTTTTTTACTGCATACATATATACATGATTATTATGATGATGTACCTTATGTTGTACTGATGTTTACCATACCAGAGACTTAATCTAATGTATATAGTTAATTTATCTAGACCATTCAAGTCCTACATCTACCCCTGAGGAAGCCACTCTAAATGAAACACATCGAGTTAACAAGACTTTAAACGGTTATCTTCTGTAAAACACTGTGTATCAGCAATTCAGTGTTTAGTACGAATACTGCAATCCTGTGCTAATTGAACGGGACTGATGACATTATTTGTTATTTTACTGTAATTATGTATGAATTAAGTTGCCTAATAAATGATATTTCGTCTATTTGATATTCTACAGAAATTGCAACAGGTAAGCGTGTGTTTAGAATTTCAGCAGACAATATTGACACCACCCTATTTCACAAGAAATCATTATGGATCAGGTGTAAAAATACAGCGCAGTTTATAGATCATGCTACTGAGAAAGCTCAGACCAGGAATCATTGCCACAGCTGGAAAAGGCCTACAGATAAACAAATGACTATAAATGTGCAGATAGGGAATCCTATGTCTAAGTATGCATCATAATGTATTTTAAAGTATATTGCATTTTAGATACTTAGTTTATTTCTCATAAATACATGTATTCTAAATTCTATCTACATTTAATTGTGTTACAGCTCGTTTGGTATTAAGAAAATTATCAAGGAAGTCATAGCATTTATAAAAAACATTTTTTTTCAAGTTTTTTTTTAACATTTTAATTAGTCATTTATAATGATATACATTGGTAATGTTTAAGAACTTATGCATTGCGTATGCATGCATTTATTGAGAAGAAATTGCAAAACAAAAAAAATCTTTTTAAAATTGGAAAGTATTGTCCCTTTTGGCTTAAAGAAAAAAAAAACAAGTGGTATATTGATTAATGTAAAGATTGTGAAAGTGGAAGAAGCCATGTTCATGAATATTTCAGTTTTCAGAAAGCTGCACTTTGCTTTACAAAGGTTAGTTATAAGGCGTTTTGGTTCTTTGCTAAAAGTTATATGGCTATTTTTTTGCGTCATAAATGTTTCACCTGGAAAACTAGGAATAAAATTGGAAGACAAAAACACAATTCCATTGACGGAAGTCCAGAATAGACATTATGGGGCCTAATTTATCAATGAAATCCGCGCTCGCTGGTCGCGCGTACTTTCGCGCTTCCAGCGAGCCGGTTTCCCGCGGTCCGGAGTCGAGTGTGCTCGTACACTCGCCGCCTCACTGCCACCCGGATTCCTGCCTTGATAATAATGAGCAATAGGGGGCGCGAATCTGCCAATTAAGGTGATTAGATTTCAGCTGCGCGATTAAGGAGGATCTGTTAAGCTATCACTGGTGAGATCATAGCAATTAATTAGCGCACACCTGCTCTCTGTTCTGTGCGTATCTACAGTCCTTTACAGGTCAATTAGAATCTTTCATGCTTCATCTTGTTTTGGGTAAGTAATACTTTTTTAGGTTATATTGTACTCATTCACAAAATAATTAATTTATTGTTACATTTGTTGCACTGTTTTTTTACTTTTTGGTTTGCTTTGCAACACTGCAAACTAATTGAGATCAAGCTGTATATATACTAGTAAGCACTTCATAATATGTCATCTCACAATAGTACGAATTGTAAAATATTCTCACCAAGCATTTGTGATCTAATTAAAATATCATTGTAGTTTGGCTTGATAGAAATGAAATAATTGAAAAAAGAATTATTGTCAAAGGCGGTTTAAAAAAACATTTAGTGATTTCACTTGTGTATATTTTTTAGGGTTAAGGGTAATATGTGTGCCATTAGAAAGAATGATTTTTTAGGGGAACAGTGACTTTTAATGCAAGCTCGCTAGTGTAAAGCTGCCGGAGATGCGCGGCTCCGGCTGCGAGCTCATTCAGTTGCTGAATTGAGCGACGGCTTACGATTTCGGATCGCGAATACGAATGCGCGAGCGAGCTTCCGATTTTGCTTGATGAATCAGCCTCTATGTGTGTACAGCAAAATATTCAAGGCTACAGACTTCCCCCTTTATTAGGACTAAAAACACATGTAATAAAATATAATCAATTATAGTCTGTATTTTAGAAAGGTGTAAATTAAGTGTTCACAATGGTAAATGTCTTTTTATTTATAAATTATTTAAAAAAGTGTGTCAAAGCAGTCAGTCTCACCAAACACACAAAACCTAAGGACATGAAAAATCTGCATTAAAAATTATAACTAAAAAAAAGGACAGTAACATAATTAAAAAATGAAAAGAAAAAAAAATGTTGAGAAATAAAAGAACAAGCATATGCATTTGAGCTACCAGTATTCCAAAAAACATTAATATGAAGTAAAAAAGCATACTAACAAAGAGTTTGATTGTGTGGACGTTTGCACAACTTTGCTTGTAGTATGCTTGTTAGATTGAAGTGTTTTATTACATTAATTTTATTGTGCATTGTCCAAGGAGAATGTAGATGTGCAATAAAAGTTATATAAATAAGATTTTGAGGCTGCTCGTCATTGAATGTGTCTCTTAGTGTAGTACATTTGTTCTCCAACTTTTAACAACAAGGAAGTCTTTTCCAGCCATTGCTCAGGTTTACTTAACATAAAATCTAACATTTCAAAATACAGCTCCTGTAAATTTTAGGAGTGTAAATCCACTTAAATTTGATTATGCATGTTTATGCTTATTAAAACTTTCTGTAGGACTGGCTAAGAAATTCTTCTTGCATCAGCATCCCTGCTCAGTAACTTTACCCCAGATGTAAGGTGACTTAGATCACTTTATGCTGGGCAGTGAAATAATCTTTCATGGCTTGATGCAAGCTGTATGACACGACTGCCTATCATAAAGTCAAATAAAATGTATGTCATAAATGTGATTGGTTTCAGAGAATGGGAAATCTTCCTTTCATGTTTCCTTGAGGAAAAATAGTCTGGTAGCTAAACAAAGCTGACTAATCACATTTAGATGGACCCCAACTTTTCCCAAAAATGGTTATCAGTGAAGTCCACTAAAACTGAAATTTAATTGTATTAAACAACTTGGATACATTCAAATCCCGATCTGAGAATAGACCACAAAATATGAAACTGTTGTTTTATTTACTATAATTCATTTACTTATTTTTATTTGTTTGATTTTGAATAACACTTGAATTACCTTTTCCAATAATAAAGACATAAATGCATGTTATGTTTTGAAAAAGGAAGGGGAAGAATTGTAGGAAATGTAGGATCTATGGACTTGTATAGGAGCCTAAACCAATCCATTCATTGACCGCCATATATCCTCCATCCCGAGGAATGAGTCCATGGGTAGTTATTGGTATAAAAAGATCAACTAGTCACCAAAAGGCAGCTGGGGACATCCATCCTTGGCTGCCCTGGCTGAACAAATGACAGGAGCTTTGCCCAATATTGACATCAATGGGATTCAAGTTGAACCACAATTCAACTTGAATTTGGTAATTTGGGCTGATCTGGTAGTGAACCTAAAAGAGACAATTTTGACCAACTTCAGTCTTCAGTAGTCATATACATGTAGTTGCTATAGATAAAATGTGGGCGGGTTGTTCAGTGAGCCTGCATTAATGTTGGATTTGCTGTTTCTGTTTTACTTTGTATCTTTGTATATTAAGAAAGTATCACTTACCAGGAAAAAACTCATTATTGCCTACATTTTCCATTCAACCTTTGATTCCTAGAACTTTTGACTAGTGAAAACAAGTGGCTGGGAAAAAGTGGAGTTAAAAAACACAGGATTTGTTTTTTTTGATATTGTGTATTTGGGATTTGTTTTGTGAAGAAATGTGACTGTTGGGTGTCTGTTTTTGTGTATACCTCTAAATCCTTTTTTTCTCTTTTTCTGTCATTTTTTTTTTAAATAGCTTTTTTTTCTTTTTCCTTTCTGACCTCTAATAAAGGGGGAGTGGTCAAGGTTCCATAGGTGATAAAGGTTCTGGATATACTCACCTTGAGTTTGTTCACTTTTTGCTGGTGAATCAAGTGGATGGGAATAAGTGGAGATAAAATACACAGGAGTTTGATAAAAAGAGTTGAATCTTTAAAGTATCTACAGACTGTAAGTAATCTTTTATAACCCAGGTAAAATCATCAAAATATTGTAACTGGGAAAGTGAGTGGCAGCAAGGTGGAAGGTTTTGTTCAGTGCACAGTCTGCCATATGTATGTACAAATGGAGCAGCAGCTCCTAGCTGAATACTGCTGTCACAGATGTGAGCAAGTTGCCCTTCTCGAATCTCACATTAGAGACCTGGGAAAGAGCTTGGCAGTACTGAAATCACTTATTCACCTTGAGAGGGGTCTCCTGCTCACTGAGCAGGTAGTTAATGGCATAGTTGTGGAGGGTGGAGAGGTTAATCAGGATGAACATGTAGGGAGCTGGTTTACTGTAGTTAGAGGGAATGGTAGGGGCTCCCAGAAAAGGAAGGCCAGCCCTGTGTTTGAGCACCCTATCATTCATGCAAAGTTATGTGAAGATGTGCATGTAGCAGACCCAGTGGTGGCAACCCTAGATGTTACTGCTACCCCTAACAGCGGGGCGAGCAGCCCATCTAGTAGGGGTGGGGAAGGCAATGAAGAAAGACATAGACAATTGGTTTTCATAGGGGATGCTATGATCAGGAGGACTGATAGAATAGTTTGTGGCCTGGATCCCTTTAACCGAAGGGTTTTCTGGTGCCAGGGTTCGGGATGTGGTGGACCAAGTGGACAAATTACTGGGAGGGGCTGCGCATGACCCAGCTGTTTTGGTCCATGTTGGAACTAATGACAGGATATATGGAAAATGGAGGATCCTTAAAAATCAGTTTAATGAACTAGGTTTCAAGTTGAAGGAAAGGACCTTCAAGGTTATACTCTCTGGAATATTGCCTGTGCCATGCCCAACACAGAAAAGGCAGAGGGAGCTTAGACAGCTAAAGGCATGGCTTAAGTCCTGGTGTAAAAGGGAATGATATGGGTTCTTACAGCACTGGGCTGACTTTTCATTGTGGTACAACCTATATGCCAGAAATGCTTTACACCTAAATGTAAGGGGGTCTGCTGTGCTAGGGGGAAGATTTAGGGGAATGGTGGAGGGATATTTAAACTAGGACAGAGGGGGGTGGGACAGTTAAATAAGGTGGCAGAAAGGTCAGACAGGGGTCAGCCACTAGTGGGGGTCGGATTAGGGATAGTTGGGGGGGAGGGTTATGGATAAATAAAGGGAGTTTACCATGTTGCACACAAACATTGAATTGCAAACATCAAACATATTTGGCAAACAGTGCTAGTAAATGCAGCAATGGTTTAAAGAGCCTGTTCACCAATGCTAGAAGTATGGCAAACAAAATAGGGGAGTTGGAAGCCTTAATGAATGAAGAGCATTATGACTGGCTTTGTTCTACACAAACACACTGCAACACACTTTTCTCTGTTCTACACAAACACACTGCAAAATATATTCCAACGGGTAATAAGTTTGAGGCTAGAATGAAAAACTATGTGTCTCACAACAAATGCTTTGGGCTTTCCAAAAAAATAAAACTGAGGATCATCTTCATCATTTGAGAAAACAATAAGGAAAATATCAAAAGTTGTAAAAAAGGAGATAAAATGTGCAAAACTTACCTTAAATAAAAGACTGATTGCAAAAGAAAGTAAGACAAACCCCCCAAAAATGTTTAAATATAATAATAGCAAAACATTTAAATCTGAGCATGTAGGCCCTTTAAAGGATGTCTCAGGGTTGGTTACTGGAAATAAAGAAAAGGTGTATTTATTCAACACTTTCTTTGGCTCTGTGTACACAAAGGAAAATGGCAGAGCTCAAGTCCAAATAGCAATATCACTGCCTTAAATGAACCCCAATTACTCAAAATTATTATGATTGAGAAAAAGTTGGACAAAAATTATGTTAACAAAGCACCAGGACCTGATGGATTACATCCACGTGTCCTCAATAATTTCAAAGCTATTTCTAGGGACTCTTTAATCATTGGCATGACACAAATGGATTGGCATATGGTCAATGTGGTTCCTATTCTCAAAAAGTGAGTAACCAAGTAACTAAAAAGGGCATTTGATAACCTTTTATACCACATAAAATCAAATCTCATAAAAATAGCCTAAAGAAAAAATTAAAGTGGTTCACAACAGTCAATGCACCTAAACCCTTTTTCTTCCAAAACTATTGCCTAACAATCAAATGTTGGTGTCTTTTTGTTCATGTTTAGCTTAATGTTAAATATTAAAAAACTATAACTTTTTATGATGGCATATTCATGTATGTGACTGACCAAGCAAAGAACAGAACACATGCATGTCTAAATGCACATTTTTTTTCTATAATACAGGAAAAAAATCTATCCTGTTCCCCAATTTTTTAACATCTAATATGTCATCATATATTTATGACTGTTGGTATTCATGAATAAAACCTGGAAGGACAAATAAAAAAAACAGGGTGGGTGTTTTGTTTTTGTGTCCTTCCAGGTTATTTTTGGTTTTTTAATTTGTCCAATAAAGCTGCGTACACACGTACAATTCTTGACGTTGGAAAGGATCTTTCACGATCCTTTCCAATGACAAAGGACTACACGATGCATGAACATACATACAGCACTGTTCTGCTCTATGGAGAGGGGAGGGGGAGAACGACAGAGCGGCACCCTGCTGCGCGCTCCCCCTCTTCCCTCCCTCATTAGGATCGCTCGACGAGCGATGAACGACGCCGACTGTACACACGCCAGATTCTCGCCCGATATCTGGCCGATGCCGATTATCAGGCGAGAAAAATCTGACATGTGTACGCAGCTTTACTTTTGAGCCCTTGAAATGAAGTGATTGTGTTAAAAAAAAGGCTTTAGTTCCTAACATTTTTATGCAATCTTTTTGTTCAACCCATGGAATTAAAGCTGAAAGTCTGCATATTACACATCTAATAAAAATATATAATGTGCATGAATAAACAAAAGTGCAAAATTATGTGCAGCAAATTTGTAATGACTTTTAAAATGTAAGCATATTTAAAAATTCTCTTTTGAATCTGTAGATGATTGAGTGAGATACTAAATGATTGGGAATAAGAAGAAAATATACCTTTTAGTAAAAATCTTCCATCATGAATTTAGCAGAAAAATAAAAAAACAATGATTTTCAAACTTTCAAGACTGTAATATGTTGAACATTTTCAAAATCAGTTTGACCATATGCAAAGCAAAATGAGACAGTGACAATATTTGGGGAAATAAATACTCTCTATGTATCTGCTGAATAAACTGTTTGAATCTCTAGCTAGCTCTCACAGCCCATATCCATATTTACATTTCAGTTAACTGTTTTTCCTAGCTCTCATGTTCCTGGAAGCTGTATTTTCAAAATGTATTCTTCTATGCATGACTTTATTTTTAACAATTGCATTAAAAGTTGCATTCTTTATCTAGGTTCAGTCATTCTTTGTGTTCTTGTGGTTAGGTAGTTAAAAGACTTGAAATAAATGTAACCTGATGCTTTATTGTTTTACATTTTTCTGTGAATCTTTCTTTTTTTGTATTAATATATTTTGCTTTTACTATATGTTGCTTAAAGAACATGTACATATAAACTTCCGGTTCCGCCACCTCATGTGAAGCAGTGAGAGACATAGGCTCCCGTGTACCCAGTAGATAATCAGTTATTGAATACGCAGAACACTCATTGCCATTCGACATTTCACCCTCTAGAAGCAGCAATCCGAATGTATGGATAAGTTTCTGAGGAAAACACCGCCACGTAAAGCAACAAATCAGGCACTCAGGACCAAAGAGACAGGAGAATCAGAAAGGGAAAGAAGCTCAAATGGCCGCCGGGAAGGAGTCTATAAAAGTGAGTACTCAGTCACCACGTGTGTTTGCAGAGGAGATCATCCCTAGCTCACCAGACTGTTCTAAAATTGCAGAAGCAGTAGCAGCCATACTTACACCAGCTCTGCAGGAAATGATTGATGCTGCTATTGGGAAAGGTGTACAGTCTTTAAAACATGAAATGAAAACGCAGTCCACCCGTATAACTGCTCCTGAAACACGAGTGTCAACCTTAGAGGATGAGCTAAGGGCAGCTAATGCAAAAATTACCACAAAGGAAAATAAGCAGATCTCTATGCTTTAACAGATGATTTGGATAATAAAGCCAGGCAAATAATCTAAGGATTATAGGGATCCCTGAAAGCATAAAACTGAATCAACTAATTGAAGTCTGCGCAAATATTATCTTAGATCTGTGGGACACTCCGCAGGCTTGTAAAGTAGACTGGGCACATCAGCTGGGTCCTATCCGTAATGGAGCCAGAGGGGCCAGGCCGGTGATTGTAAAATATTTGGATTACAATGAGCGTACCCTGGTCTTTCAAACATATAGAGCCAAGCAAAAATTGATCATGGATGGTCACTCATTGGTAATGTTTGCTGATTATTCGATTGATGTGGCACGCAAACGTAAAAATTTCAGTGCGGTTTGCGCAGAAATGTTCCAACACAAAATCAGATTCACCCAGGCCTACCCAGCAACACTACACATTAGGGACCAGCAAGGCCAAAATTGCACTTTTACATCGGCAGAAGAAGCAGCTAAATATCTCAAGCATTTGAAACAAGTGCCACCAGACGAGATGACAGGCTCATTCCATGAGGGGGAACCCATGACCCAAATTAATCAACACTCCGCAGGCCAGGAACCCAAGCATCAGAGGAAGAAAAATGATACTAAAGCACGTCAGCAACATGGCCAGGCCGCGGAAATGGAGCAGAAGAAATCGCATCAAAAGAGAAACAAGCATTAGACACAAGATTATATTTTCTCTTGTTTGTTTGTGTTTCTTCTTCGGTCCCAGCAGTGCCTTGGATACATGAGAAACCTCTTTATGACTCTATGGTTTAATACATAGTTATAGTCTTTTATGTTAGGTATTTTTATCATAACTACTCCTACAGTTACAATGTGATATATGGCGGGGTGAGTGCTTAATATGTGGCGACTAGATTGGTTGCTAAAGTTAGTTTTTGGCCAAATGTGATGAGTGTTCCAATTAGGTGCACAGCAAGGCTCTAAGGGGCTTATCTGTGGTCATTATTCTCAGGGGTAAGAGCCTCCACCGTCTGCAGGATGATGGTAGTGAAAGTAGATGCTTCTATGAGGAAAAAGTCCTCAATTCTATTACTGTATGTTTTTCTGTGATGCACAGATAGTGTTGTTAAGGATTTGTTTTTTATGTTTTTTTGTATGTTATGAATCATGGCCCAATTATTTTTCTAAAATGCGAAGAAAGCAATTAATGTATTCAGGTTGTTCACAACAGTCTAAATTCTGTTTTTATCTACATGGGGAAACAGACCCATTGAAACTAATGTTTGAAAAAAAAGGACTTCTGAGGATATAATCCATATATCTATGTGCTTTTTTAATGAAAGTACTTTTCTGCTTTTTTAATGAAAGTACTTTCGTGGAATGTTAAGGGACTGAGATCCCCAAAGAAAAGAATGGCAATACTGGGGCATCTCAAGAAATTGCGTACGGACGTAGCGCTCCTACAGGAGACACACTTAGAGGATTCAGACTTCCACAGGATGAGAAAAATGTGAGTGCGGGAAGTCTATGGTTCCCCGGCTATTGGGAGGAAGGCGGGAGTTTTGATATTACTGAATAAATATTTGCAATATAAGACCCTCTCCTGTTCCTCAGACCAAGATGGGAGAATCGCCAAATTGGTACTGGAGTTTGCTGATAAAAAAATATCCATCTACAATATATATGCACCTAACTCTCCGACAGTACAATTTTTTCAAATGATTTCCTTATGGATTTCTCAAGATCCAAACCCATATAAACTGATCAGAGGCGATTTTATTATGGTGATGAACCATAATAAGATGTTCCGTCTTCACTGGGTACAGGACAGGGAAGGTTGAAACAATCTCATTCAGGGTCAACCTATTTATCAGAGTTTATAGATTCCATGCATCTCCAGGATAGATACCCGCTGGAAAAAGAACTTACTTTTTACTCACATGTCCATAACTCTCAATCTCGGTTGGATTATTTGTTTAGATCCACGCCTCTGTGCTCATTGATAGAGCGCCCAGAGGGCGCCCAGAGGATTTAGATTTAGTCCCCAAGGGCGATGCCTATTTATGGAGGTTCCCGTCCCATCCGTATAAAGAACTCCAGAACTCCATATCCAGAACTCTGGACGAACCTACAAACAGCCTGGAGTGAATACAAAATTAATAATCCTGACCATGCTGATAACCGTATTTTATACTGGGAAGCGAACAAAGCGTATCTAAGACTTAGGGCATCCCAACATCAAATAAATAATAATCCAACGCCACTTAATCGCCAGGTATAGCAGGCAGCGAAGAATTTGATGATTGGAGGGAGAAATATGAACAATTCCAACAAAAAATGAGAGATGTTAAATTCCATCGTTATGGAAACAAATCTGGCAAAATGTTAGCAAATTTAATCTGTACATTTTATAAGGCAATACATATAGCTGCCCTGCAAACCCAGGCAGGAAATCTGACTGCCCAGCCAGAAGAGATTACCTCTTCCTTTGTTGCTTTCTACAGGAACCTGTATAGGGAATCTCCCATAGATGAAGGAAAAGCAGATGATTTATTGGGAAAATTGACCGTACCCTTGTTAACGGAATCCCAGATTGAGTGGCTTAATGCGCCCATAACCATATTAGAAATCCAATCAACCATATCTAGTCTGATGGTTACTCTGCAGAGTTTTATAAGATGATGAAAGAAGATTGGGCTCAGGTATTATGTGATCTTTATATTTATATGTGGGACTCTGGTCTTTATTTCCTAACAGGCAAGGAGGCCTATATCACAGTGTTACCTAAACCATGCAGAAATTCTACACTCCTGGAATCTTCTAGACCAATTTTGCTTATAAATGTGGATGCCAAAATCCTATTGAAAATTATGGCAGAAAGATTGGCCTCAATACTACCTGGTTTTGTCTCTCCATCACAGGTGGGATTTGTGAGGGGAAGAGCAGTGGTATCCAACATCCGAAAAGTGCTGGCAGTTTTGGAAGTGGCAAAATTACAACCTGACAATGATATAGCAATAATAGGTATAGATGCCGAAAAGGCTTTCGACAATGTAAACATGCAATGGTAGTTTAAAGTGTTACAAAAAATAGGTTTTGCTGGAGAATATCTCCTATTGCTTCAAAATATGTACTCTTCTCCAAAGGCACGTGTACACACACCCGGCTTTATTTCAAATGCCTTTGATTTACAAAAAGGTACATGGCAGGGATGTCCCCTGTCTCCCCTGCTTTTCAATCTGGCGCTGGAACCTTTAGCTTGTGAGATTGAGAATACATCAAAATTCCAAGGCGTTCAGGTGGGGAGGCAGGAAGTTAGAGTGGTATATTTTGCGGAAGACATCCTTTTATTTACAGCTAAACCAAGTACAGATGTTCAATATATTCAAGTTTCAAATGTTCAGAGAGATCTCAGGCCTGAAAGTCAATTTAGATAAAAGTAAAATCTTATCCTTATCACGAAGCCAGAATAAAAGTTGGACCACTAATATATCTTTCTCAAAGGCAGATAACGTATAACGACACAGATAACGTATCTAAGTATAAAAATTGGGAAACTCCCATCATCTTTATATCAACTAAATTATCCACCGTTAATACAAAAAATTGTTAAAGAATTGGATACATGGGGTAAACTGCCGCTATCCTTCTTTGGTAGATGCCAATTGGTTAAAATGGTGTCGTTTGGGAAACTGTTATATCCCATGCAAATGATACCTCTATTACTTAAACATAAAGATATACAAAATTTGAATAAGGCTTTTGAAATGTTTCTTTGGCAAGGGAAAAGAGCAAGAATTTCATTAGCCAAACTATGTTTACCAAAGGAAGAGGGAGGGGTTAATTTCCCGGATGTGAGATATTATGTCTTACCCGACATGTTATAGATTGGATAGGGGGTACCTCCAGGTGTTCTAATTATGAGTTGGAAATGAACCTGGTATTACCATGGGATCTGAAAGCCCTACTCCACTGTAAAATTACTCATTTACCTACCACAGTAAAACATAATTTGCTAGTAAGAAATACGGTACTCACTTGGAGGGATATTAGACGTAAATTAACTGCCCACGAATGTATCTAAGTATCTTCCTATCAGTAGGGACCCCGATTTTATTTCTAGACATGTGAGTAAACTGTTTCATAAATGGAAGCAAAAATGGGCTGTATCTCTTGAATGATTTAATGGAGAGGGATACCAATCAATTCTTATCTGCTCAGGCTCTTCAGGCGAAGTACGATCTATCTATATGTGGTCAGTTCACCCCCTGTACTATTTACAGGCTGTTACATATTATAAATCATTGCTACGAGCGTATGTCCAAGTTAACCCCATGCAGAAGGATATATTTGATTAGTTAACTGCTTTAATGCCGCCATCTATATCTAATATTTATCAATATTACCAGGGCGTTTTCAATAAACCCACTTGTAGAAACCAATGTATGACACTGGCAGAGGGACTTCCCGAACACAAATCTAGTAGCTTATATTGTACAAGGCTACCGGAATGTAAGAAATTATATGGTGAATGAGGTTTGAAAGGAGTCACAATTCAAAATTATGCATAGAGCATATAAGGTAATGAGGAAAAGTGACTCGGCTGTGTTACAGAAGACATATTCTTATAGTCCTAAATGTGGGGCATTAAGTGCTACTTTGACACACTATTTTTGGGATTGTCCACAAATAGGTCAATTATGGGATGCAGTATTACAATTTAGCAACGAAACCACAGATCAAATGCTCTTTAAGGATCCAACTTTGTGTCTCTTTGGTTTTTGGGAACATTCTTGGAGGATTCCATTCTTGAGGATGAGGATGAGGATTCCATTCTTATTCCGAAAAAAATATAGAGGGTGGACCAGTATATGTCTACTGACGGTCAGGAGGGTGATTCTGAAGGATTGGATTAACACCAATCACTATTTGTTTTTTTGTTTGCTATGGAATCTGGATGTAAAGTAACACTGGAATTGTATTTTATAAGACTGTACTATATTATTTTTGTTGTAATGTTTGAAAAAATAAAAAATTATTTAAAAAAAAAAAAAAAGAATGTACATAGATGTCCCCAACACTTTGTACTTACTGCTGTGGCCTTCCACCTGTATGCAGTCTGGCCTATTGCTAAACTGAATGTGCATGAGCACTAATGTCCTATAGACATGAATGGGACAAAGTGACTGAATGTAACCACAGCAATATGGCAACGTGGTAGGCAGCTCTGCATTATATAGTTAAAAGCCAGGATGTAAATAAGGTGAGAAGATGCAGCAACAGGACAGGGGATATGCTGATTATTCCTGAAGCTTCTTCCAGCCTTTTATTATCTCCCATCCTCAGTGTGATGTGTTATGGATTGAATAGTGTGGTCACTCACCTCTAATATGGCATTATCATCACAAGAATAGTTTTTAAAATTTTTGCAAAGTTTAGATTCTGGTTGGGAATGTTATGTTACTGGCCCTGTATTCACCATGTTCCCCTCTCTCTACCACTCTTGTGTGTTGCATGTCCTTCTGTGATTGGTGCTCTTTCTTGCCTTTACTGCACCTTCTTAGCATACATGACAGGGATTCAAAACAAAAGAAAATCCAGATAGGTTTTGTTTGGGGGTTTTAGAAAAGCATTTAACACACATTCACAAAAAAATGTAACTGAGCAAATGTAGTTAAAAAGCCAAAAAAAAAAAAAAATGTGACACGCATCTTCAAGAAATTAAAATCAATTACAGTAAGCCTGTAGCTGTGGTAAATGGATTTCCATATTTTAGTCAGAATCCTTGCATTTGTGAGGGTTAAAGTCAAAGTTTTGATTATGTAATTTAAAATAAGCCTTTGCAACACTGTACAAGATAAATGATAGTATAAGCCAGAGAATGTAAATGTCAGTTTTAATCACATAATGGAAACATTACAAAAAAGTTATAGTTGTGAAATTTTTCACTTTGACACTTTAATGTTAAAAACAATAATACAATACTTCAATATACTTCAACAATACTTCAATAATACAACATAATATTTCCCCACAATAAAACATTTTCAGATTTAGCCCCTGAATTATTACTAGATAAACATATCTAGCACAATAGGCTACCCAAACCAAATCAAAATAGGTATTTAACACATAGATAACCATATCTAATGCAAGTTACCTATTTTCTTTTCCTTTTTTTTAATATTCGTTATATCATTGAATCCAAAATAATTTTGCACCTGGAAATACAGCACTTATTCCAAAAAGCCATGATGGACGTCAATGGTAGAGGATTTTTTTTTTGTAATCATAGGTCTGAATGGTGAGAAGGTAATGTCAAACAGCTATTATGTTCTATAAATTCCTAAAGGTCTGAAAAGGTGGTTATTATTATTATACTCAGTTATATATCTTTTGTGGGCCAAACAATCCTTTCCAATATTCCTCATTGTCCAACTCCACTAACCTGATTTCCTTTAATGTCATTTTCAAAGCCCCCCTCTTTAACCTTCAGTGTCCATCTGTTATAATGTAATAGATCATGAGCACTTATGCATTTGTATGTCGGTTCGTCATACTAATTCTTCTATAAGCTACCTTCAGACATATAATATAAGTTTTGACCAATATATGAAATATATTTTGATAGTTTTTTCTGCATGAAATTTTCTGTATGGAGACATTTATTCATATAATTGTGCTAGACTTTTCATTCCTCCACAGGTTGCTGGGGGTTTCGAGAACTGTTTTTTGATAATGCCTGCATAGTTCTGGGGGTATGAATCACTTGGTAGAGCCAGGTCCACGAAAGCAATATTTTTAGGTCTCTAAAAGGTAATAATTATAGTCACTACTCTAGGGGGAGTTCTTTCCAGTAGTCAGCAATTTTGGAGGCTTGTCTCCCATTGACCCCCACTAATTGGTTTTAGTAAGGTGTCTTGAATAAAAAAAAAGATATAAACATTTTCTAGATAATATTGAAGTGACACTTACAGTTAAAGAAATAAAAAGCATATTCTGGTGAGTTTCCACCATAATCAATAAGTATGCACAGCATACTTGCCAATTATGGAACACGCTTGTGTGCCGCTGCCCCGGAGACATGACAGGTCTTGGACATATAGTCGCTGCATCCTTGGAACGTGTCCTCTTTACCACCAGCTCCACAGCAGATGTCCGCTGAAGAAGAAAAAGACTGCGACCCTCTTTGGTCATAGAATGTTAGTGCCACCTGGAGCCAGATCTTTTGTTAGATGATGTGAGATGATTAGAAATGTGCCCCATTTATTCTGTAATTTTTTGGGTTACAAATCTCAATCACATGCAGTGAAATCAGCACTCCTCTTCCCCACTTTACAGAAGTCTGTGCCACCAAATCTTGCGCTTGCGCAGTGCGAGATTGGGTGACGTAGCCAGAAGAAGGAAATTAATGTATCACACTTATCTCTTCCTCGCTAAAGCGCAGGAACCTCTCTCCTGCGCATGCTGGCAGTTCTGAGCCCAGGCTCACCTTCTCTTCCCTATTTAATCAGTATTGCCCCTCCCGCCTGCCAATCAGGAAATAGCCTCCTAATCATCATAAAAACTCTTACCTATAAATCCATAAACCTACCTACCTCTAATCTAAATATGCTTTTTCCCTTTTGGCCACTGATAAGGTATTTTTATGAATATAAAGTAACAACTTTATTCCGCAATTTTTCAGATATTTATCATGACACTATAGGTACAAAACACGCACAAAACCTCTCACATATTCTCAATAGGTTAGAGCTTGGTATTTTACAGTAGATGTGTACAAAATACATATATAAAATCCTAGGTCCCCAATATGTAAAGCCTGAAACTTTACTATCAATATTATCACAGGTATTATTGCGATAATAAGAGATCAGTTTTAGCACTTGTTTGTTCTTCGTAAGCTTAAATCAGACACAGTAAGTATCTAAATTAGCTACAAAAAAATTAAAATAAAACTACGGAACTTTTCTGTAAAGACTTACTTGTGTGGTATTTCTATATTTCTACCTATTTTACTGGTATTATAGAAACATTTTAATTAAGAAAAGACATACAAATATGATACACTTGCACACAAATAATATCGCAACACATCCAGTACTTGATTAGTACTACTAAAGGGTGTTTATATGATCTAAATTATACCTACTGTATATCTTTTTTAAAAATACCATTTTATTTTAATGTGTACATATATGCAAAATATTATTCAACACATGTACTAAGGAACCATTATTGTACCTTAGCCATGTATCCTGGATCTCAGCTCAGGTTTCATTAAACTTTAAACATACAGTATTCTATTTCTTTAATATGCAGTTGTCTGTCATATACAAGCAGATTACCATAAATTACAGCTGGAATTTAAAAATCTTCCATCAATGCATGCAAGGATATTAGGTTTAGGTCCTGCGTGACCACCTATGCTTTTTGTGGCTGCAAGGAAAGCTGCTAAAAATGTAAGTGTATTATAATAGTTCACTATAATTAGCCACCAATAAAAAAGATATTAAATATAATAAATGTTTACTAACTACACTGATCATTATTAGAAATAATATTATACCTACTATTTGCTTTGAACAATAAAGGCAAAAAGTTTTATGGCAATATGTTGTGAGTGGTTGGGTAATAAAGTGTTTCAGCGTTGACTATCATGTTGACCTATATTGCAGTCTGTGTAATTTCTGTTCTTGCTTACTTTTCTTTTGTAATATTTTTTTCCTGCTCAGAACATTTTTCAGTGATATTGTGCATGTTGGAGGCCTAAATTGATAGATGTCCATTATAAAAATGGTTGATTCATAATGCATAGTTTGTATGACTTCTGTCTATCAACGACTATCATAAACTTGTTTACAGAGATAAGCAACAATTTTTCTGTGCATGTACTTTTCTGCTGATTACTTTAGGATCTACAAATGGTACATATTAGTTGTGTATGACATTGCCTGTTCAGTTTCTGAATTATGAAAAACTTTACCAGTATCCAGAGACCTGTTAAGTATTTTATATAAATATATATGTGAATTATAAGTCTTATAAGTATATTACCCTTTAGCGTATTGCAAACACAAAGCTTTGCAACATAACATATACTTCTTGTATGAAAAGGAACAAGACCATCTGCTGGTTCCATTTCTTATGCAATAGTTTAAAGCAAGGGTGACCAACCTACAGCTCACGGGCCACATCCGGCCTGCGGAGCTGCCCTATCTGGCCCTCTGCGCATTCCCTCTCTGCTCTCTCTGCTCGCTGTCCTGCGGGGGGGGGGGGGGGCAACTCCTATGTTCGTCTATGAGTTCATGCTAATAGGAGAGGGAGATAGTCGGTGTGTCCTAAAGTCTTTGCAATCCGCTGTTGCTGCTTCCCATCCACCGTGTACTGTGAGATAATCCCAGCGGCAGCATGAGAATTGTGTCTGTGTTCATGCTGCAGTCATTGGCCCTGATTAATCAACAGGGGGAGGGCGTATATATGTGCCGAGGCGTATGTCCTCAAGCTAGAGCCAAGTACTAGTAAACTCACCTTCACTTGCCAGCCGGACTCCTGCTTTGATAAATGAGCAATAGGGGTCGAGAATACACCAATTAAGGCGATTATTCTTCAGCTGCACGATTCAGGGGGATCTGTTAAGCTCTGTCAATAGTGAGGTCATAGTAAATAGCACACACCTGCTCCCTGTTCTGTGCGCATCTACAGTCCATTACTGTTTTGAATTTTTTTGTTTGCTTGCAACACTGCAAACTAATTTAGATCAAGCTGTATATATACTAATTAACACTTTATAATTTGTCATCACACAATAGTATAAATGCAAAAAATATGGCACCAAGCATTTGTGATCTGATTCAAATTTCATTCTAGTTTGGCTTTATAGAAATCAAATATTTGAACAAAGGATTGTTGCCAAAGATGTTATATTACATGTATCAAGGAACATTTAGTGATTTCACTTGTGTGTATGTCAAAATACATTTAAATGCATATAAATACATATGAATTTTCATTTTTAACCACCTGGTGAGTTTTTCTCACCAGGTGGTTAAATGTAAACAAATGTTATATTGCAATCCGATTGTCATACATTGTATGACAATCGGATTACAACTGAAAGAAAATACTTACCCAGTGTCCGCAGCTCCTCTTGCAGCAATAAAAGATTTGCTATTGCTGCTGGCATCTGCAGTGAGATGTCAAGCACAATGCAGAAATCCTGCATTGTGCTGTGCATCTCTCCGGAGATGCCAGCAGCAGCAGCCTCCAGCGTCTCTGTCTGTGTCTGTGTGAGCTGGGCAGGGAAATCCCCCCCTCACATCACCCCGGAGGATGAGTCATCTTCCGGGTGATGTGATTGGTGATATATGGGGGTGTGTCAGGGAGGGAAATTTAAAAGCAGATTACAATGTAATCTGCTTTTAAATGGTTTTTACAGTACAAAAACACCACACAACATAAAATAAAAATAAAAGTACATTTTTTTTTACATGATTGTGTGTTTCAAACTTTTTTTTATATTCATGATATCTACTAGACCCTTGTTCGGACATATTTCTGTAATTTACAGGTCTAAAATGTAAAAAACAAAAATTTCATGAAAAACAGTGTAACGCTTTTGGTACAGAAATCTAGACATCAGTGTAACGCCCAGGTGGTTATTATTTTAACTGGACTTGTTTGTGGGGGGGGGGGGGGGGGAGGGTATGCATTGATGTGACTTTGTAATCATCATTATTGTTAGTTTCATCTTTTGCTGCAATTATTTTGTGCCTGGTATGTAGATACAGTTTCTGTTGTTTAGCAATTCTTCAGCAATGTTTTGTCATTTTTGCCACAAATATTGAGTACAAATGTCTGCATGGTTTCCGCTCCAAACAGCTACTTGAACCCCCTTGTTGCCGTTGTCCCATTCCTAAAGTCACATTGTCACATATTGGTATTTGAATGTTTTATGTACATATTCCTTTTATGAAGAAATTGTCATTGTTTTTATTTCTTTTGTTTTTTTTAATAGTTTGACATTTGCACTCATGTTCATTTGCTGCCACTGTTCTACACAACTCCTCTGTTCATTTGTAGCAGTGTTATAGATTTGTTCTCATTTTGCTGTGCTGCCTGATCTTAGCCCTATTGTATACAAACACACTTCCACTTGCTGCCCAAACAGGTTGTCATTTAGCTGTCCAGTTGAGTTTCATATTCATTCTAACACACCTGATGGTGATGAAAGGAGGTCCAAGTTACCAAGCACAACATCAAACCACATTGATTGACAAGTTCACAAGCAGGGTCAGGCACTCTTAGAAATGAACAGATGTTCTGTTATTGCTCAACCTAATTTTGCTGATTAACCACCTGGGCGGTTTCCCTGAGCCTGGTTCAGGGTAAGAAAACTTGCTGAAAGTGTTTACCCCAAACTAGGTTCGGGGTAGCTAAAAATAGAATCAAGCTTTACAGTGCAATCTGATTGTCATACAACATTGTATGACAATCGTATTACAACTGAAAAAAAAAACACTTACCTTGTCCCTGCAGCTCCTCCAGAGAAGTCTTTTCTCTTCTGTCTTCACCCGGGGTGTGCTGAGATGTTCTCCGAGGTTCTCAGGAGGCGGGACGGGTAATTCAAATCATTTTGTATTGGATTTAATACAAAAAAGCTGTAGTCCAATACAAAGAAATCTTTATATAATATATATATAAATCTAATATATATATATATTATATAAGCTACTGTAGTGTTACATTACATTATACATTTTTTTTAAAGTTTATTATTAAATTTATTAAATTTTGGACATATTTCAGTGAGTTATGCCTAAGAATTATAGCCTACAATGTAAAATAAATTTCCATGCAAAAAATGTAACACTTTTTGCATGGAAATACAGAGAGAATTAGAACGCTCGGGGTTTGCGTACGCATCCCTCGGCTAATCCTGATGACATCGGTGCTTGCCCCCTATTGACCGGGATCGTGGCGGGAAATTTAAATATTTTGTATTGGATTCAACACAAAGTCCTGTATCCAATCCAATGCAAAATATATTTATGTTGTTTTGTCTATAGGTATGTGATGTTGGACTTTTAAAATTTACCACACTGGGGAGGTGTTTTAGAAAAAAATAGTACTATACAGTATACAGAATTATTGCATTTTCAGTATTTTCAGTTTTTTTTATTTATTTAGACATTCTTGTTTAGCTGATTTTTGTGTTTTTTATTTATTTTATTAAGAAAGTTAATTATTTTTTTTTGCATGATTGTGTGTTTCAAACTTTATTATATTCAGGATATCTACTAGACCCTTGTTTGGACATATTTCGGTAGGTTACATGAAAAACAGTGTACCGCTTTTGGTAAAGAAATCCAGACATCAGTGAAACACCCAGGAGGTTAAATACTGGATTGTATGCATTATTTAGGGGTTTACACAAAACAAATAGTACTAGTATCTAAAACCTCCAGGGAAAAATTTCTAGCTTTTCTAGCCTTTCAGTGTGTTTATGCAGGTTTGAATGTCATTGTGTACCTTGGCCCACTATATATTTACTTACTCGCCTCAGCTTGGTAGTGGAAGCACATAAAGGTGGATTCCTCCTTTAACCAGAAGCAATATCATCCAGGAATGTTGCTTGGAGCTAAGCCCATGACATCAGAAATCATAAGAAGAAATAGGCAATCTTTTCAATTTAAAGCATGTTAAGCAATATGCCCCCCCCCCCCCCAAATCCTCTTTGCTTATTTCTTCCTATAATTTCTCTTTTATATGTATATGTACTCACATAAATGCATAAATTCATATATGTATGTACTGTATGTACATACATTAGTGCACATGAAGCAAAACAAATATATACACCTAAAAAGAAAAACTTACCCGAATGAGGATCATTCTCTGCAAAAGTGGCCATTGCATTTTTCAACTGATAGAACACAGTTCATGTGCACATAGCGTTTCCGCCTTGGCCCACAACAATGCGCATCACACTCCTGTGGTTTGACGCACAACTATGCACATCAAACAACTGAGTTTTAATAAGCCAATTATGCTGTTTTTAGCCTTTCCAACAATTCATAAAGGTGAACTGCTTAAAAACAAGCATAACTGACTTTTTAAATTGTAGGTCCTGGGAGATCACATAAAAACCAACCCCCAAAAAACAAACAACTACAAAATTTTTCAAACAACGTTATTCAAAACAAAATTTGCTAAAAGGTCACCGTAAAATATAGAGACCACACAGACACCACTAAATTTACATGACAAAAAAAAAAACACATGTACACCCACACTTCCATATAAAGCCAAAATAGTTCAAAAATGCCCCAACAAATATTGCATTTAAGAAAAACTTACCAAACCAATATGAAATTTTGATCTATCAAGGGTGGAAAAATGGATTAGAAAATATTAAAATACAGGACAAACATTTGAAGGTGGTAATAAAGACATTTTATTGAAATGAAACAAAATGGCCACAAACACAATAACATAGCATTAACATCAACTTTCTAATTGCAAAATGGACATTGAAACATTCAAAGTTTAAAAAACAAAAGCAGGTATTGTAGAATAATTAGTATAACAAACAAAACAACAGCCCCCCTCCAAGAAAAAAAGACAAAGTGTAATGCGCCTGGGCACACAAACCACAACCAACTCCAGATATCCTTGAATCAGGTTTATTCAAAACAGCACAGCACAGCAAGGGTTAATTTCAATCAAGCAAGGTACAGAAGGATAAGGCAAATGCAGGTCAGTAACAATCCGAGGTCAGGGCTGGCAGCAGGCAGAATGGTCAATAACAATCCGAGGTCAGGGCTGGCAGAGTTCAATCAGAGTTAGTTTCAGACCAGGTCACTGAGGAGATGACAAGCAGATAAAGTTTAACATACACAAAGACACACCCAAGCACACTGTGGTAACAGAGGCAATGGTGTAATGGACAGGCTCTCCTTAAATGGCCAGGATGACCAATCACCTTGCGCCACCTGGCACTGTCTGATAGGAGACTGAGTAAATCCCCTGCAGCTGATTGGCCACAGGGAATTCAAACTAACTCTGTCCCGCCCTAGGGCGAGGCAGCCGAGTGCCACGCCCTCGGGGGGTACAAGAGGGACTCATGGTGACACGCGCACCTCTTCCCACAGTACCCCTAGGACGTGCACTACTTTGCACTTGCAAAGGAGTGCTGGGAGCAGGAACCACATCCAAAGGGATGCAAGGGCTGCTGCCTGGCTGAACAGTACTTTGGCCAGGGCGGATCCCTCCGCTTGTAGAGACAGACAAGCTGGGAGCAGGGCAGCAGCCTCGGCCATGCTGCCTGCTACTGTGGCGTCCCCCTCTGTGGCTGGGAACCCCAGGGACACCGCGGGCTCGCAGGGCGGGTAAGTTCCTTACACAAAGGAAAAAGCAAGTTAGACAACACCCTTACATATGCTCATCTTTGATACGATCCTTTAAATTTGTACACCATTAAACATCCATCTAATAAAAAAAATTAGAACTAGGGATGATGCCTCTGACATTCTCGCAAAAATTTCCCCGAACTTCCAATGGGTCCGCGAAATTTTGGCGAACCAATTTCATGAATTCCATTAAAGTCCAGGGTGCAGGTTCCCACGCTCCCTGGGTTGATAAGTACAGCCCCGGGGAGCGTGGGAGCCTGCGGTCACAGCTGATTGGAGCCAGGCGAGTGCTTCCAATAAGCTGTGACTGCAGGCAAATTCTCAATGGAGTTTCTCCATTGAGAGTTCACCTGAGTTCAGTTCTCACAGTCACTGGGCTGTACTTATCTTTGATAGCTAATTTATATGTTTGAAACATAAAATCCTAATATGAAGCAGGGATATTTTCCCATTAAGGAGAGTTTTTTCAAGACTTTGGTCCCCAAATTGAGTTTTTACCCCTCGGGTCCCTGTTCTATGGCAATGAGCATTAGGGTCCTGTCGATTCGCTCTGTGCTGCGGTGCCCCAAATATATAATTACTCTTTCAGAAAACTTCAAGACTGCGTTCAGACTGGCAGTGAGGTTGCAGTGCTGTTACCCCTTCCTCACTGCCACCTGGAGTCAAATCTGGAAACTGGGCGGCTGTTGGAGGTGCCTGGTACACATAGTTAACCACTTACCTTCTGTGACCCTCAATTTATTTGGAACAGAGGGAAGTTGGCAACTGACCCTGTGGGAGCCAGTAGGAAATTCCTTTTGTCCCCCCCAAAAAATGTTATACCTATCATATCACGCTACCTCGTCACACATAGCTATCCCCCTACTTTCTATGAACCCCAATTTCTCTGTAAGAAAAGGGAAAAGTACCCGAAAATGGGGGGCTCTTGTGGCTAACTCTGCCTAACATTACTTATTATTTTAAATTTCTGTCTGGTTCCACCTCCCAGATGCATGGGCCCTCCTCCCAGCGACAGATGCCCAGCATCTGTGTCCCCTGATCCCCTGACCTCGAGTCCCCAACGTTCACTCGCCTGGGACGCAGATGCCGGCCGGGCATCGCCAGGCTACACATGCGATACAGGCATCGCCTGGGGAAGAAGATGCCAGGCATCTTCATTTTACTGAAAATTAACCCCAAGCCACACTTGGGAATACCACCAGGGAGGTTTATAAAATGTTGCATTAATAAAATGAGCATCAAATAATTAGTGAAGAAATTCTTGATTTGTCATTTCCTTTATTTGGAGCTTAGAGGTAACAGGGATAGATTAAGAAACAAAAAGTGAAATTGCAGCAATCATTTCTAATTATAAGCAAACTTTTTTTCCTGTTGTTGCTAAAAAGTAAAATTTGTTTTTTTTTTTTCTCATATTGTGACAGTTAAATAAGTAAAATTACATCAATATCACGGGTCAACAAAAAATTAGTTTTGATAATCATCAGAAACCACAGCAAACTTTTTTAAAATAGTTTTTCGAGCAGATTTCAGTTCTGTTTTTCCTTAACACGTACAGTTCCTGAGTTATAAGTACTTTTATAGTTAACAGTATACCTGCATGTACTTTTTACTAAAACGTAAGCACCATTGAAGTGAATGTTAATACATTTTCTGTGTGAAGTAAAATAAGACACACTGTGGTATAGATCTACTGAACAGTGTCAGTCAGGTATCATTGTTTCTTCAGAAATGCTTAGAATATGATTTTGTTGTGTACTCTTTGTCTGGATTGTACAGAATCCAGCAGTTGTCAGCCATCATAGTTTCATTCCAGAAACTTTGGTAGCGGTGCTCCATTAACTGAATGTCCTGGTGAAAACGTTCTCCTTTTTCGTCACTCACCATACCAAGATTTCCGGAAAGAATTCTAGATGTGAGTGCAAGAATTGTTTTTTTTTAATTATTATTTTTATTAAGGTTTAACAGTGGTAAACAATAATATACTTGGAATTAAGTAGAACATATCATCTAAGGACAGTGTAATAATGACAATCCACAAATAGGACATTTCCATAAACAATAATACAGACAAAAGAAAATAAAAACTGTCATACAGAAAATACAATATACAAACTATATATTTTGGTAAATTGCACTATAAGTAAACATGTTACTCAAATCTTAACATCAGAAAATGTAAGTGCTTGCATTAATAAATAGTCAATATCTATAGGGGGGTCATGTTCTAGCTCCTTCCCAGGTACCATGTGGTGTGTTGGAAACAATTGTATAGTTTAAGCTGGGAAGCACACCAAATATTTAGCAATAAAATTCTTGTACATATTAAGGGAGCTGTTGAGATACTAATAATAGTACTCATAGGAAAAGTACACCAAAAACATTGCACTGTAAACCATTTTTTAAACGTTAAAAGTAAGGGAAGGTACGAATCTTACAAAAGCTAAGCAGATACAAAGCCAGATACCAATATACTACAATTTTCAAAACAGATTTATTGATAAATCTATTCCCACTGCCTTGCAAACTGAACCACTCAAAATGTATGCATAACATTTCTAAAAGAGTAAAGAAGAACATTTTAACACCGTCAAGTAACATTCTACAGGTGATGTTGAAAGCAATTCTTGCAGGTGCAGCAACACAGAATCAGGGTCATCCAGTAATAAAGTAGTCCCCTTGATTGCAACTTTCAATTTATCCGGGTACAAGAGGGAAAACCAGAATTTATTAGCAATAAAATAGTTGCAAGCAGGAGAAAATTTTCTTTGCTGTTATGTGACCAGGGTGGAGAAATATAGAAAGATTAGGTTCCTATATCCATTAACTGTTAGGGATACAGCTTTTTTGTAAGCCTCGTTTTTGGTGTTGGTTCTTGTCTTTGTTTCATAAAGGTTGTGTTGAGCCAACCTTTTTGTTGATTTGTTAGAGCTCATTGTATAGGTATAAGGGAAAGAAGGGCAAAGAAAAAGGTTTCAGGCTCAGGAGGTTTTTTGCAAAAATAAATTGTGTGTATTTTTCAACTTACAATTAGTACATACATCAAAAGTACATATTATTTATTTTAAGCTCAATATC
The DNA here is from genome assembly GCF_032062135.1 of Pyxicephalus adspersus. NCBI lineage: Eukaryota > Metazoa > Chordata > Amphibia > Anura > Pyxicephalidae > Pyxicephalus > Pyxicephalus adspersus. Next base: position 90,741,774 of record NC_092862.1, read on the forward strand.
CAAATTCCTGTTATTGTCACAGGGTTTGGATACTTTAATCTAGACATAAGACTCCTTCCAATGTCATACAAAATACATATAAAGATTGAAAACAAGGTAAGAAGGGGACCTGTTATGGTCGCATGATTCCCAACGCATTTCGCCTGTTATAGGCTTCTTCAGGGGTATAAATTTGCAAAGGTTGTATGATTTGTTTAGTTGAAGTGCAGTCTAGGTAGGGGGGTAAAAGGAGCAGTATTCAAAATGCATGCAGTTTGATATATCCAAGCCCAAAGCAAAAAGATTATTTGAATGTTGTCCTAGAAGATTAGGTACAGTTTTAATATTCATATATATGGTTTTTGTTTCATATACCCTAAATAGCTGTTTAGTGAGAACCCAGTCAAATAGGTATAGATGTATTTATCATAAAGAAAATGGGGAGGGAGGAGAGGAATAAGGATATCCTATCTTATACAGCCAAGAGCGCTGCTGTTGTGCTAAGACTTGTAGTTAGTCCATACGACCAGGAGAGGGTATGTAGTAATTCATGTAAGCAGAAAGGAAAAGTTCATTAATCCAATTGTGAGGGGATTTTGCAATTGTTACACAAGGCCTGTGGCTAGCAGCATATTTTTTTTGGCCAGTCTGATGAATCCGCCCAATCACACGTCAAGAGAGCGGATCCAAGTGAAGAGCACGCAGGAGATCCACTGAGCCAATTTTTTTTAGATCCAGGCAGTTAAGCATTTCTGGTATCCCCAGAAAATGTAGATTAGAGAGATGATCACGATTTGTAAGATCCTCAAATTTCTCTGCTAGGGATGCAGCCGAGTGGGTTGTAGAGAAATGGTTGACTGTGATAACAGTAATTGATCTTCTAAGTCACCAAACCCCTGTTCCAACTCGGTTGTACTTGTAGTATTACTGGAGATTTGTTGCAGGGCCTGATCAATTGAGGATTGTAGTGTATGAAACTTTTTGTCAAAGTAAAGTGACAAAAGGTTATGACCCTCCTTAGATGTGGAAGAATAGAGGTGTTGCGACCCTGAAACAGCAAATACAGCTGGGCTTCTAGGCACCCCACAATAGGTTTCGATGCTCCCCACAGTAAGATAGCAGCTTTCAGCAGCCTACTCACCAAAGAAAGTTTAGTGCTCCAGGAATGTTGCAGCAATCACTCTATGGAGATGGTACCTGAAGGAAAGGAATCTTAAGCTGTGGAGATCGCACAGGAGGTTCTGTAGCAATGATGGAGTGCTCTGGCCAGGTGGTCAAGATGTGAGCACTGACTCCAGTGAGGTGGAAGATGGGCTCCTTCACAGTATCCTGTCAGCACCAGAGAAGCAGCAGAGGATGACACGTGCAGGCAGTTGTTTGTGGCTGCAGGAAAGTCACTTCACTGGGTGAGAAAACTTGCAGGATCAGGAGCTCTGGTAAAACACGGGGAGCTCTGTTGGCTCCGCCCCGGTAAGTCCAAGAAATGTGTTTTTAATGACATGCGACAATCCAGTTTCCGGTATGAATCAAGCAGATTCTAAACTCCTTCCTTGTATGCAGGAGACTTATGGTTGCCCAGGAATTTTCACACAGCCACTTGAATGCGTCCCAAGCTTTTATCTCAGCTCCTGAGAGAAATTGATTGAAAACATCGTCCTGCAAAACAGACTTGATCTGTGGCCCTATAAATATCCCTCCCTTCATTTTTGCAGTACATTATGTTTTGAAAATTCCCAACAAGGTACTGAAAACCCATGGAGTTTAATTTACCCATGGCCTTTATAAGTTTCTTTATCAAGCCTAACTTGATATAGAGAGGTGGGAGAAATATTTTATGCTGTTTAACAAGAGGCAGAAACTTGACACTGCTTGTTCCAGGCTTATAGGTATCTCTTGGTAGCCAATCACGCTTGACATAATTGTCTCCCATAGATCTGCTGTCCCACAGCCATAGGAAACAGCAATATTTTATGAATCCTCCTTGCATAACCATCAGCAAGCCAATGACCTTTAGATCACCACAGATGTTTCACTGGTGTGTTTTATACTGTATTGCTTCAAGTAGTAACTTCATGTTGCCATAGGACTACTTTAGGTTAACAGAATGGGCAATCTGTAAACTTGGTTTGGAATTACCATTGTGCAGTAAGACTGCTTTCAAGCTTCTTTTAGAGGAATCAATGAAGATACTCCATTCCGATGGAACATGCTCTTATGACAAACTGTTAAGAAGTGCATTTATATCATGACAGTAGCACAGTGAGCCATCACTAGTGAAGAAGGTTATGATAATGTTATGAACGTTATCAAGTTATGATTTTGTTTTCTGTAGTGAGTTACACCCTTTGCAAGCAAGTGCTTCTGTTTAAGCTTCTGTTTAAGCCTTGAAGCAAGAAGTTCTGCTTTGTCTTTGGAGAGATTTAGATGACAAATGAGATCATTCAGCTCTGCTTGTGTAAAGGTTTCTAGTTCTGAATCTTCATCAGCCAAGTAGTCAGGATCAGATGATTCGGGGATGTAACTGTCTGAAACCCCAGTGCATTCCTCATCACCTTTTACAGAAGCAAGTCCATTATGTTGCGGTACCAGAACTGACAATAAATCATCATGGGGAACAGGCCTAATTGTAGAATCGAGGTTTGGATATACAATTTTGTGCTTAGTTTTACCTTTTGTTGACGTGGCAAAAAAAGCAGTCGATTAGATGGTCTCATGGTTCTCTCCACATCATCGGGATTGCGAATGACGTTGCTGCTTTACGCCAAATTAGCCAGTCATGCAGTCCATTGGAACAACTGATACAGATGACATGTGGAGCCCAAGATTTATCCTGGTCACCAAGTGGACAACCGAAATATAATTAGTATATCTTTTTAAGTTCTATGGTAATTTTTTCGACTTTGTGCTTTCCTCGTGAATGAACCACACACATAACAGAAACTGGATCATTAAGGCAATTTCTAGGCATGATGACAAATGAAATCAATTGCAGTTAGTTCGGTCTCTTACCTTAAAAAAAAAAAAAAAAAACTATTGTTAAATGTTGTAATATGTTAAGGCTATTTATAACGAATTTACAACAAAATATAAATAGCTGCATCACTAAAACTAGACATGCTAGAGAAAAACTGAACAGATTTGAAATCCACATCAAAAATACTACAAATCACATGTAAAATTAAATCTGATGAAAATGGCATGTTGACTTGGTGTTATTTGGTGTGACATTTTTTTCCCATTGTTGCTAATTCTAATTGCCCATTTATCTGATATTGTGACCCAGTAAAAGTGCAGCAAATATTTCTCCTTACACAAAGGCATTTTTTTCTCATTGTTGGTAAAAACATTCACCTGCTTTCTCATATTGTAAGTGTAAATGTACAGATTTATACAGATTGTGCTAGATTTATCACCTTATCATTGGGCTGAAATAAGACTGGCACGGGAAGTAGGACTCACAAGAAACCAGCGAAACCAGTGAATCCTTAACTTAAAATACTAAACTCTTGAGTCTACGTCCAGAATGAACACAGCAGATTATGCTGGAGCCAGGGTGCCTTTGCTTCCACACGAGACTTAAAAGCATTCTCTGTAAGGACCTTCCCATCCTTCAATTTTGTTCTCAAAAGGGTATAAAGTAAAATGTTGGTGTTGCTGCTTTTCATCAGAGCAGAGATTCTTTACTTATGCCACCTCTTCTCAGTCCTCTTCCTCGTCCTCAGCAGAAATGCACTGCCCACCATTCTCTGGCATGCCGAATCCTGCAATACTTGTGGCTATTGCCGCTAAGATACTAATGTATATATATATATATATATATATATATATATATATATATATATATATGTCAAAATAAAACTTACCTTGTCTCTTTCTATTTGCTGCCTACTTAAGGGCTTGTGTGCTGTCCTGACACTAGTCAATGGCTACCAAGCACATACCCGAATATGTACATAGGTTTAAGTTTTATTGGCATTTAAACTGTTGTACTCATGGTCAATTTGTACAAAGCTGTTAGTTTTAACATTGAACAGAAGATGGTGGTGCAAAGTGGAGGTAACTAGGGCAGACATAAATAATGTTTTTACCTAACAGGATATTGTTTATAACCTGACAATTATATATATGTTGCTGCTAGAGAAGAAGCATTTGTTTATGATATCCAGAGACAGAATACTTTGTTTATGAACTTTTTTTATTATTACAATCTTTGAAGGGAAAGACTTTTGCAATAAACAAATGGCTAGGAGCTCTAGTGAAGTTGATGTGTACCATTTGATGCTATATACATACACACATATATGTAAAATGGTATTGAAATCATAACAGTATACAAGATAAGACATGCTTACCTTTCATCTAAAAAAAAGCAGTCTGAATAATAAATACCATTCTGCTAATTCCCATCCATCTTTTCATTTTCCCTGTACATTTCATGCTGACATCTGCCTGCAAGCTAGCTTTGATCAAGGTAAATGATTTGTGTACGTGTATGTCTGACCACAACGCTGGGCTATTGCAAAATTAGTTTATTATGATAGATTGTGTTTGTCCTGAGAAATTTAAATACTTATCCCTGAGTACTCTTTTATTGATCATCACAATTCCCTTCACTACAACAAATGGGGATTGCTTTTTTACCACTTTTTTTATTTTTTTTCAAAAAATCTATGCAATTTCACAATGGAATATAAGGTTTTCAATGGAAACCAATAGACAGAAAGTTAATGCATAAATTAGGATGATCTTAGGAGCTTAAAGAAGCGTATAACATTTCTGACACCTCAGATTTCATCTTACTGACATACAGTCTGGTCACTGTGAACTCTTCATCAATCCCGACACTAACTTCAGGTTGCTGGGAATCATTATTTCCTACCAATTTAAGCACAACCTTCTAGTAAAGAGGTCATCATTTCTGTAGCTCTCTTCTTTTGATGATTGGTCATTTCTTTAGGTTTTTTGAGTTCAGAGTCCAAGCTGCTAAGAATAGCCGATTTCGTTGTCTTCCACTTCTGGTCACTTCTGATCATAGTTGACAACTAGTTCCTCAAGAGCCTGCAGGACTTCCTTCCTTTGGAGGTGTCATTCTCCACTTGCCAGCAGTTTAATTCCACTTGCAGGTTATCCTGATCTTGTCTTGTGGAGGTGAGTAGCTCTTCTTGATCCAACCTCTGTTGCTTGAGTTTCTCAACCAGTTGACTCTACTGATTGATCTCCTCATCCGTATCATCCAGCTGTTTATACAGTTTAGAAGCCTTGCCCTCACGCTGTCTCAAATCATTATTCATGAAATTAGCAGTAAGTGTCATAGGTGGCTCGTCATTGGCCGTCACATTTTACACTACAAATGCATCTAGGTTAGCCTTCTCCTTGTCAAACTGCTCTTCAACCGGCACTGTTTCACCTTTGCGCCAGCGAGCACGCTCATTTTCCAGAAACTGCATTGTAGCTTGCAAAGACTTTGTCTTCTCCACACTGTCATACACTGCTCCCTTGGTCTTATCGACCACTCCAGTTATACTGTAAATCACCACATCTTTATCCCGAATAACAGCCTCTGAGGCAGTAGCTACACTCACTTGGCCTTTGCAGTCGCTACAGTCACTTGGCTTTTGCAGTATGTGCATTTTCCTGGTTCTTCCCTGAGTGAACCGAACATGACAAACATAGCATTCATATAGCCTTGTCCCCAGGACGAGTTCCTTTTTGCCTCTGCATGTGACGATCATGTTTTGAGCTTCTGGGACATGTAAAACTGCAGTGATTACATTGGAAGGTTTTCTTTACACTTTTCTTTTTAAATTTTGTCAATTTTGGAGGCTTCCTGTCTCCACGCATGTTTTCGCCCTTCACATCCGCTGGTGTAGCAACACTTTCCTCAACACGCTCCTTAGCATCCTGTTCATCAGGCACAACAGGGACAGTTTCTTCCATCTTTACTTCACTTAATTTATTAAACTTTTCCCTCACCTTTTTGGAAACAGGGACAGCTTTTCCAATCTTTACTTGCTTAATTTACTAAACTCTTCCCGCACCTTTTGAGAAACAGAGAGAAGCCCTTTCAATTCATCCCTTTTCTTCTGAATTTTCTCAAAGGATTCATTTGCAGCTTTTTCCAACTGCTCTGAAAGCATAGCCACTCTCTTCTCTATGACTTTAGTAACCTGTGTGAAGTGAGATATTGTGCTTGCTACTGTACTGGTAGGCCAAGTCCAATTGCAGATTGCCAAATTCTTCCTCTTTCTCTTTTGTCCCTTCATTCTCTTCATCATCATATTCAATATCTCCTTTTTCAGCCGCCATTGGCTCAGCTTCTTCAGGCCCTTCAGGCTGTTCTTTTGTCTCAGCTGAAACAGGATCCCATCCTTTAGTTTGGACTTCAATAAATGGAAACTTTTCCCCAGCCAACACAGACACACATTCATCAGCTTCTATCTCAGATGATATGGGAACACCCTCATCTGCCTGCACCTCAGTCAGCATGAAAGGATCTTTGTCAGTCCATTCAGGGACACTTTCTTCAGTTTCAATCCCAGTTAACACCTGGGCATCTTCCACAGTGGTACTTTCTGCAGTCTGAACTTTAGTTGGTGCGGGAGCAGTTTCTTCAGCCACTTTGACCAAAATTTGTACATCCTCACCTGATTTATCAAAATTTGCATCATGGACTTGCATCATGACAAAATTTTTCTTCTCAATTCTGTGCTGCTAGTTGCTGCACCACCTCAGTCAGCATTTTTCGATTCTCCACTGCAGCCGAAGAGACTTTCCCCAATTGTGCCACCAGCATACGGTTAGTCTTTTGCTTGCCTCCATGTCTCCATGCTTTTCCAATTCCCATTGCCGCGCAGCAATGGCCAGGATCAGTTGCTTCACTACATCCTCCATGTTGACACAAAACTTTTTTGCATACCGACCCTTTAAATCGCTGCTGCAAACTTCACTGCTTAATCTGCCCACATCCTCCACCATATGTGGCATAGCACAGGGGAATCGCTCATGGTAATCGGATGCTTACAGGGCAGATTAGAGGCAGCAGACTCCAAAAGTCCAAAATAACAGCAGTTTTTTATTTGAATAGGCAAGTGTTACAGCACACTCCTCAGCGCTTCACAATAAAACAATGAACAGTACCCGGCTGGGCATCTGGCTACCTCACTTAGGTGCCCTCTCCTTCTAACACCCTATATCAGTACTGGTCCACTTAGAGTTTAGTCGTACTGTTTGGCCACTGGCTTTCCTGGAACCCTCTGGCTCTCCCTCAGCCTGGCATCCACTCTGGCTCTCTCTCAACCTGGCATCCACTCTTGCTCTCTCTCAGCCTGGAATCCACTCTGGCTCTCTCTCAGCCTGGAATCCACTTTGGCTCTGTCTCAGCCTTAAGTCCCTCTCTCTATCTCAGCCTGCAATCCACTCTGGCTCTCCCTCAGCCTGGCATCCCTCTGGCTGAGTACTTCCTCTGTCAGACTCTCGCTGAGCATACCTTCTCTCTTGCACCTGAGTGCAGGTGCATATTAACCCAGTCAAGATTGAGTTGGGCCAAGGGGCCCACCCTTTCACTCCCTTGGCTGGCTCCAGGGCCCTAAAGTTTCAGGTTTCTTTCTGAAAATCTCTAAAAACATCCTATTAACTCTCAATTCCCTGGAGCCTTTTAACACTTGCTGACCTATTCTACCCTTTCTAGGGACACTCTGTCACAATATATATATATATGGTTTTTTAATATAAGAATATGTAAAAAACCATTGGAAACATAATGTTTGGTTGGCACCCTATTTTGGAATCAAGCTATAGTGCAAATCTCATTTGTCTGTTGCTTTGTCTTTACTCTAACAAGTAGTTACTACTAGTATAATTTAATTAATTATACAAATAATACAACTTATATAGTTTTGACATGTTTAGGGTCCAAGGTTTTAAAGTTTTCCTTTTACAATAGCCTTCCATTTTCAACAGTTTTCCAGAATACTGCTATGGATTATGGTTTAGGAGTACCGTTTTACAAAGTCTTAGAAATAGTTTGCTTTTTTGAAAAAAAAACTTGTCAACAATTAGTCATTCCAGGCTTACTGTTTGTGCATCAAGTAATTAAACTCCTACAAAAAGCTGTTAGATTTTTTTTTTTTGCACTCCAGATTGTGGTCCCACTTTGGTATCAATTACTTGTAAACTCCAAACAGGTTTTGGTTCTTTGAAATCTGAACTCCTCACATCATTTTTTTTTTTTTGAGGCAACACTAAAACTTAGGAAATAATTGTATTTTAACAATAAGTCAGTGCACGTCTAAACAGAGTTTAAGTGATTCGAACAATATAGATTTTCATATATACAGAGTTCAACTATGTTGTGAAAAAGTACATTGGTGAAGCATATAGTAATATTAACTTAATAAATTTTATAATACATGCATTTTTCTCTGTATCCAACGTGATTCATCCCTTTTTTTCTTCAGCGGACTTTGAGAATTTTAAACTAAGCTTACAAATATTTTAGAGAAAAAAAGAGAAGTATTTTCATTTTGATATGAAAACAAAAGAACCATATATAAATGTGACAGTGTATTTTATACAAGTGCAAATAATGTAAATATAAATATAATTGTGTATTTGAAAATATAGAAGTAATAAACTGGAGTGTACATTTTCTATGACAAGGGTTTGTTAATGTGTTTGATGAATAAAAAGAAATTTGACTTACTTGGTCATATGTGTTTACTGGTATAGATGAAAGTAGGGATGAGCGAGTGAGATTTGTAAGTTCGATCTCGTGGCGAATCGGGCCTTTCTTGCTTACGTAACAAATAAGCTAGAATGGCCTTGTGATTCACCATGAGGTTGTGTTCTCGTAGAAACAAACAAGGGAAAATGCAGAGGGCGGAAATGGCGTCTATTTCTGGCGGGAATGGTGTGGCTAGGAGAGAATCATTTGCTCCCAGGATTCACAGCAAGGCCCAGCAGCCCAATCAGCAGAGATCCCAGAACTGGCATATATACAGGGAAGAAGGGAGGGGTTAGTCACTCCACAGAAAAAAAAATACAGATATTTTATCCTGATCCCACTTGCTATCTGTCAAAAAAGCCAGAAAAATGTTGATATTTCTCTAAAAAAATAAAGATATTTTATTCTGATCCCACTTGATATCAAAAAGAGAGGGTGTACTACAATCACAGCCACGTCATGTGGAGAGTATTGTGGACTGGGTCTCAGGGGCCTCAAGTTAAGCAGGCTCATCTTCTGCAGCAGCAACAGCAACCAGCACAGCCGTCACAGGAGCAAAGACAGGAGTTAACATGGCTAATGTGCCTGTACCTTCCGATGTTGTTTGACAAATAGCTTGAGGATCTGCCATTGCGAATTTGAGAGCAGAAGGCAGACTTTGAGACCCTTAGAGAGTGTGGTGAGCACTTTCTGGGTGAGGGTTCTGCATCAGTGGCTGCATTTGCAGAGCTTGGCTTAGACAAAAATGAGGATGATGATGACCGTGATGCCACCTGGGAACCACCGGTGCATGTAGGGCCTAGCAGCAGTTCCTAAACAGATGTAGAGGAAAGGCAGCAGCAACAGCAGCAACAGACTGGGGATGGAAAGGGCCGCAAATCTGCCTCATCTGAGTCCCAAAGAACACACAGACGAGTGGGCACAAGCAGGGGAACAGTAAGAGACGATGTGACCGTGGGGGAGATGGAGCTGGAGCAGACACAGGACCCATCCAACCCACATTTGTGCTGTCACGCCCGGGCGATGAAACAACAGGAACTGCTGCAGCTTGAAGAGGAGGAGGTGAGTGATGGGGAGGAAGATGTTTTGGAGCCTACTGAAGGACAGGAGGAGGATGAGCCCAGGGAACCCATCTTTCAAATGTGTGTCCACATGTTGCGATGCCTACAGAGGGACCACCGCATTTGCAGCATCAAAAACCGGGATGATTACTGGCTGGCCACTCTTCTGGATCACCGCTACAAAGACAAAATGTCACAGTTTCCACCCAACCCGGTGCAGAAAGAAAATGATGCAGGTTTCTTGATGCCTGGCGAAACCTGATGCGGCCACCTCAAACAAGTGAAGTGCAAACCTTCAAGAACGGATGAAGTGTATGGTGCATGATTGCGTTGGCTCTTTTCTGGCTTGGTGGTGGTGGTGTTGACGATAGGAGTTATGAGGAGGATGCATGTCCTGACAGTAGTGACGCCATTATTTTTGGGTCAACAGGCTTGAAATCTGCCCACAGTTGGCACGGAATGCCATCAAGCTTCTTTCGTGCCCGGCATCCAGTGTTCTGTCTGAAAGAACCTTCAGTGCCACTTGCAGAGTGGTAACAGACAACTGATCACAACTGTCGCCGGAAAATGTCAATCGAATCACCTTTTTGAAAGTGAACGAAAGGTGGATAACAACTATCATATCCCCACTGTAGATGTCATTGATTGACTGACACAAGGACTCACTGGCCAACCAAGATGCCTCTGTGAACCCACATTGCTCCCGTGCTGAGTCTGTGGCTGCCTATCACTAAACACCCTGTCAGCTGAGCCTGCCTCAGTTGAATTTTTCCGCTAGTTATCGCAACGTCCAGGGGTGGCATTCATTACCAGTGTCATTCCTGCTATTGTGCCAGCTAGCAATTTACTTTACATTTCTGCTGCTTCCAGGAGGCCAACAAACTGCAGATGTAAACCCACAGTACTTCCACACTGATAGGTACCATTGCCTTTGCCTAATTTTTCAGCTAAGTATTGTAAGATTGAGGGTTGGCATTCATGTTATCCACTTCATAATGCAAACCAGCAATATCATCTACCTCCCTAACGCTTCCGGCACCACTGACCAAAGCAACAGTGCTGGCGCACAAAACATCTTGGTCTCGCCCTTCTACATTTATTCACAAATTTCATATATTTGCACTACACACTTTGGGTCGGCATTGACGATTCACTACATCCAGCTCTAGATGCCAGTTACCAATGCCGTCCACGCTCCTGGTGTTGCTGCTGCAGCCTGCCCAGTAGTGCTCCATTCACAAAAATTGTATTACACACTTCTGGGTGTCACTAATGATGCACTACACCCTGCTCTAGATGCCAGTTACCAATGCCATACACGCTCCATCTCAGGGCCCACTGCCTCCTCCTCCTCCTCCACAAATCTGGGTGACATTGATGATGCATTACACCCAGCTCTAGATTCCAGTTGCCAATGCCGTTCCCACTCTGTCTCAGAGCCCACCGCCTCCTCCTACTGCTGTTGCTTTTGCCGCCTGCCCAGTACTCCATTCACATAAATTGTATTACACACTTTTGGGTGACATTGATGATGCATTACACTCAGCTCTAGATGCCAGTTACTAATGTGATCGCTCAGTCTCAGGGCCCACTGCCTCCTGCTGTTGCTTCTGCCGCCTGCCCAGTACTCCATTAATAAAAATTGTATTACACACTTTTGGGTGTCATTGACTATGCACTACGCCCAGCTCCAGATGCCAGTTACCAATGCCATCCACACTCCGTCTCAGGGCCCACCGCCTCTTCCTCCTGCTGTTGCTGCTGCCGCCTGTCAGTACTCCATTCGCAAAAATTGTATTTCACACTTCTAGATGGCATTGACAATGCAATACACCCAGCTCGAGATGCCAGTTACCAATGCGGTCCCCACTCCATCTCAAGGCTCATCGCCTCCTCCTCCTGCTGTTGCTGCTGCCACCTGTCAGTACTCTATTCACAAAAATTGTACACTCTTGGGTGGCATTGACGATGCACTACACCCAGCTCGAGATGCCAGTTACCAATGCGGTACCCACTCCGTCTCAGGGCCAATTGCCTCCTCCTTCTGCTGTTGCTGCCGCCGCCTGTCAGTACTCTATTCACAAAAATTGTATTACACACCTCTAGGTGGCATCAGCGATGCACCACACCCAGCTGAAGATGCCAGTTACCAATGCCGTTCCCACTCCATCTCCCGGCCCACCGCCTCCTACTTCTGCTGCTGTTGCTGCTGCCGCCTGTCAGTGCTCCATTCACTAAAACTGTGGCGTTGACGATGCACTACACCCAGCTCTCCATGACTGTTACCAATGCGGTCTCCCTGGCGATAGCTGACCAGAGGCCACACATTGCTATTGCTCTCGCTGATCCACGCTCCGTCTCTGGTCCTCCATCCTTGCCTAATGTCACTGCACTACTTGTCCACAACAAGTTTTGATGGCAAAGACTGTTGCTAGTGGGTTAAGTTCACCCTTTCTCAATGTCCTATTGTTTATGCTGCCTTCTGGATGCTGTCAGTCTTGCAAATATCCTATGTGCTTGTTGTCACTTTGCCTGCCATTTTCTGGAAACCCACAAGGTCTTTTGGATTGTTGTATTTGTTCTCCTACACATACCTAGCAAATTTGGTGGTTCTAACATGTATAGGGGCTTTGATATTAATGTTTAAAGTCGGACTATTGACTTTAACAGAATTCCCGAAATCGAGTCGCCAAAATTTTGCGAACCCACCGAAAGTTCGAGGAAATTTTCGCAAGACTGTCAGAGGCCCTCTTGGTCACCCCTAGATGAAAGATGAAGTTGGTTGTTGTTATGGATGGTTATGTAAAGGGCTTGAGAAAACTGGTGAAAATTACAATTTAGTGTAGCCTATGAAGGTAAGACGGGTTGTAAGCATATGTGAGGGTAAATCTAAGGCCGTATTAGCTGATGAAACATAAAAAGGTGTCCTTACTTACAAGATGCCTTGTGTAGAAAACACTTGTGGTTTTAGTTGATAAGCTCGGAGTCAACCTGTTGTTTAATCATTGGTAGGAAGTTCAAGTAGGAAGGAATGGAAGGCTAATGCTTGGATAGTCAAAAATCCATTGTGTCCTTTAATAAAATTTACAGAATGAATAGAAACAAAATATTAATTATTAAGTAAAAAATTAGTTCAGAATAACTCGCGTTAGGTTTGCTCACTGTTTGGCTTGTGAAACAAGTGGACTTTTAATCAAGTGGAGTTAGAAAAAACAGGAGTTTTAAAACAAAAAGGAGTTAAATCCTTATAGTAACCACAAACTGTAAGTAAACATTTATGAGTGGTAGGAAGGTGGAAAGTTTGGTTCAGTGCACAGCCTGTCACATGTATCCACAAATGGAGCAACAGCTCCTTGGTGAATACCGCTGTGACAGATGTGAGCAAGTCGCCTTTCTGGTATCTCCCATTGGAGAGCTAGAGAAGTGCATTGCAACACTGAAATCACTGGATCACCTTGATAGGGGTCTCCTGCTCGCTGAGCAGGCAGTTAATGGCTTAGATGTGGAGGGTGGAGAGGTTAATCAGGATTAGCATGTAGGGAGTTGGGTTTTTGTAACTAGTGGGAGTGGTAGGAGCCCCCAGAAAAGGAAGGCCGGCCCTGTGTTTGAGCACCCCAACATGTTTGCAAAGTTATGTGAAGATGTGCAGGTGGCTGACCCAGTGGTGGCAACTTTAGATGTTACTGGGAGAGCAACACATCTAGTAGTGGGGGGGGGAGGGAAACGCAGGAAGGAAAAGACAATTGGTAGTCATAGGGGATTTTATCATCAGGAGGACAGATAGAACAGTTTGTCGCCAGGATCTCTTCATCCAAATGGTTTGCTGTCTCCCTGTGCCAGGGTTCGGCATGTGGTGGACCGACTGGGCAAACTGCTGAGAGGGGCTAGACAGGACCCAGCTGTCTTGGTCCAGGTTGGAACCAATGACAATATAAATGGAAGATGGAGGATCCTTAAAAATCAGTTTAGGGAGCTAGGTTTCAAGCTAAAGAAAAGGACCTCCAGTGCTACTTTCCCTGGAATACTGCCTGTGCCATGCGCAACACAGGAAAGGCAGGGGGAGCTTAGGCCGCTAAACGCATGGCTTAAGTCCTGGTGTAGAAGGGAAGGGTTTTGGTTCATAGAGCACTTGGACTGACTTTTCATTGGGGTACAACCTGTATACCAGAGATGGTTTGCACCTAAATGAAAGGGGGTCTGCTGTGCTAGGGGAATAATTTAGGGGAATGGTGGAGGGATATTTAAACTAGGACAGAGCGGGTGGGACAGTCAAATAAGGTGGTGGAAAGGTTAGGCAGGAGTCATACACTAGTGGAGTGTGGATTGGGGGTAGTTGGGAGGAGGATTTTGGATAATTGTAAGGAGCTTCCCATGTTACAAACAAACATTGGATTGTGCAGTACAAGTTGTACTGAAAAACAAAATGATTTGGCAAACAATGATGGTAAAAGCAGCAATGGTTTAAAGAGCCTGTTCACCAATGCTAGACATCTAGCAAACAAGATAGGGGAGTTGGAAGCATTAATGAGTGAGGAGAATTATGACTTAGTTGGTATAGCTGAAACCTGGCTTTGTTCTTCGCATGACTGGGATGTCAAAATTCCTGGATATACTCTCTTTCTAAAAGACAGAGTCAAAGAAAAGGGTGGTGGTGTCCGTCTGTATGTGAGAAGTTATCTAAAAGTGAATGTGAAAGAAGAAATTGCAGACGGAACAAGCGATGAGGTTGAGGCATTATGGGTGGAGTTGAATGTGGGGTTGAATAACACGCAATTAATGATTGGAGTCTGCTATAGGCCCCCCAGTGCTAAGGAAGAAATAGAAAATCAACTACTAGCACAGCCAGAAAAAGCAGCAAAATGTGGAAGTGTTTTATTCATGGGAGATTTCAACTACACTGACATTGACTTGAGTAATGGCACTACAGGAACAGAAAAAGGGAGGATATTTGTGAATTTAATACAAGATAATTTTATGGTACAGTTTATAGAAGCCCCAACTAGAAATGATAACCTGCTGGGCCTAGTTTTTTCTAACAATGCATAGCTTATAACAAATGTTCAAATAAAAGAGAATCTGGGTAGCAGTGACCATAATATGATTTCATTTAATGTAAGCTGTAAACAGGAAGCAAAAGCAGGAAAGATAAAAACACTTAATTTTAAGAGAGCAAATTTTCCATTATTAAGGGCGGCTCTCTGTGACTTGGACTGGGAGACAATATTGTCCTCAAAGAACACAGAACAGAAATGGGAACATTTCAAGTCTTAACTACAAACGCAGGATCACCTTCATCATTTGAAACCTATTAAGAATATAACAAAAGATGTAAAAAGGATAGAAGATAGAGATAAAAAACTTAAAAATGAAAGACAGATTGCAAAGGAAAGTAAGGCAAACCTCTCAAATTTTTTCAAATATATTAATAGCAAAACGATCAGATCTGAGCATGTAGGCCCCTTAAAGACAAGGCATATTTTTCTAAACACTTTTTTTTAGCTCTGTGTACATGAAGGAAAATGGCAGAGCTCAAGTCCAAATTCAAAATAGCAATGTCACTGCCTTAATTGAGTCACAATGGCTCAGAATCGATATGATTGAGAAACAGCTGGGAAAAAATAAGGTTGACAAAGCACCAGGACCTGATGGATTACATCCACGTGTCCTCAAAGAGCTGAGCTCAGTTATTTCAAAGTCATTATTTCTTACCATACCGATGTATTGGCATAAGGCCAATGTTGTTCCTATCTTCAAAAGCGAGCAAAGTCATTACCAGGTAACTACAGACCTGTTAGTTTAACGCCTATAGTTGGAAAAGTCTTACAGAGTTTGATAAGGAACCACATAGAGGAGTTTCTGCTAGAAAATAATATTTTAAGTGATAGTCAGCATGGCTTCAATAAAGACAGAAGTTGTCAAACAAATTTACTCTCTTTTTATGAGGAAGAAAGTAAATAGGTAGACAGTGGACTGTCAGTGGACAGTCAGACTTTGCTAAACCATTTGACACTGTACCCCACAGACGGTTAAAATGCAAGTTAGGGTTGATAGGTTTATGAAAGTTAATCTGTAAATGCATAGAGAACTGGCTTAAAGATCGCATCCAGAGAGTTGTAATTAACAATTCATACTCTGAATGGTTTAAGGTTATTAGTGGTGTACTCCAGGGTTCAGTGTTGGGACCTTTACTGTTTAACATCCGAATAAATGATATAGAGTTTGGGATTAAAACTACTATTTCTATGTTTGCGGATGACACCAATCTATGTAATGGAATTATGTCCATACAGGATGTCTATAATCTATAATCTACAAGCAGACCTTGATGTACTGTTTGATTTGGCAGCCAAGTGGCAAATGACATTTAATATAGATAAATGTAAAATTATGCACTTGGGAACTAACAACAAGCATGCTTCATACTGTCTAGAGGGAATACATGTGAGGAGTCAGAAATGGAAAAGGATCTGGGGGTTCTGGTAGATCATTGACTTATTAACAGCATACAATGCCAAGCTGAGGAATAGACTGCAGAGATGGAGACATTATCTTGCCCCTGTACAAAGCATTGGTCAGACCACATATGGAGTCCAGTTTTGGGAGCCAGTTCACAAAAAGGACATAGTTGAATTAGAGAGAGTGCAGAGAAGGGCAACTAAATTAAGAAAAGGAATGGAGGAGCTCAGCTATGAGGAGAAATTAGCTGAACTGAATCTGTTCTCCCTTGAGAAGAGATGTTTAAGGGGGGATATGATCACCCTGTATAAATATATAAACAGTCCATATTGAGAACTCTCTTCCCCATTATTCACTTTGAGATCATTCCAAAGAACAAGAGGGCACTCTTTGCGTCTGGAGGAAAATATATTTAAGCTCCGGATAAGAAAGGGATTCTTCACTGTAAGGTCTGTGAAAATGTGGAATCGGCTTACTCAAGAAGTAGTTTCAGTAACTACTAAAGATTGCTTTAAGAAAAAGATGGATGTTTTTCTAGAAGCACAGAATATTAAAGCTTTAAAGTAAAAATAACAGTGACTGTTGATCTAGGGAACATCCGATTGCCTCATGAAATCAGGAAGGAATTTTTTCCCGTGCTGAAGCAAATTGTACCAGGTTTTTTTTGCCTTCCTCTGGACCAACTATGTCTTATAGGGTTTTATATCTGGGATTTGTTTATTTCCCTAGTGGTTGAACTTGATGGTCTTATGTATTTTTTCAACCTAACCTACTATGTAACTATGTAGGTGGGAGGTGGAATTTAAATAAAATGTTACTGACATTGTACTAATACAGGAGAAAGTGAGAATAGATGTTGCGAAATACACAAACAATGAGTAGTAGTAGTGATCATATGCTCCGTGTCTAAGAGAGAGAAATGTAAAGTTTCATAATAGGGTCAGAGGGTCATTAGAACAAATTAAGGATTAGGTCCAAAGAATACAAAGAATAAGAATAAGGCTTTTAATTTACATTAATGTTTATCTAAGAAGATCAATTAGATATTTGCCCTAAAAGGCAGGAGCCTCAAAGATCAGCCCTGTTTGCAGCTGACTAAGGGCATCCTGTTCCCCTCATTGATAGTGTATTTATTTTGAAACATCTATTCTTTCTTGCTTCTGTATTTGTACAGTAGTTGAGCTCTTTATAGATCAAAATCTATGTTGTTGGAATCACTTGAGTTGAACTCTAAATAGACGTGCACTAACCTATTGTTGAAATACAATTATTTCTTAAGTTTCAGTGTTGCCTCAAAGAGCCATTCTTGTCTTCTCCAATTTTTACGTATTAGTTACGTAAGGCTTGGCAACAAAGGTTTTACCTTAAATAAGAACAAACACCTTTTTGGGGCTCTCTTATACATACTTTGATCAGTTGTTTTTGTTTTTTTTTTTGACCATTTAAAAAAAGTTCAGTTTTATTATTTTATACATTGATTTGCTACTATTTCTGAGTATGTCCCACCTCCCACCTTTGCAATTTTTTTTTTGCAATGGATTGCAGTACTTTATATTGATTTACATTTTTTTTTTTTTTTTGCGAAAATAGTATTCACCTTATTTTGCATGTTGCTTTCTCTACTATTTAAACTCAGATGTAAAATGGTATATTTTTGGTGGACAAATAAGGATATTTGTTACTTATCTCTACTGCTTTGTGATTCTCTGATTTTCCCTGATTAAGCCACTGACCAATAAAAGCTATATGTGCTTTTTTTTGTGTAATAGGAAAAAAACAAAAAAAAAATATATGCAGGCTACCATTACTGACTTCATTCTGAAAATGCTAGTTCCCCGGCTCATGCTGATCCAATGGCATTAGTTCTTTCTAAGTCAAAAAATTATGCAGATCAGGTGTTCTGATTTCACCCACTTCATAATTCTTTAAAGCCAAAAGACACCCAGGCAACAGTTTTTTGGAGGGTTTTTTTCAGAATGTGAGCAGTAGCTGACTACATATTTCTGTAGGCAAAAATTACATTTGCCAATTTCATTTTGGTTACTTGATCATTTGCAGATTTATGTGTATAAATTGTCAATGACACTAACATTAAACTGTGTGCAGAACATATCTTGATTCATATCTATGCTTATAGTAGTATTAAACACATTGTAAAGCTAAAGTCTTTAGTAGATTGCATAACAACACTGGGAATGTTCTATTATTTGATCTAATAGGTTTAGGGCTATGTTATTACATGGTACCTGGCCACTGAAAAGAGTACAGTACCATTTTCCAGATGTAGCTAGATGAGGATTTGCACAGCATATAGGTCTTCACGCCAAATCGTGCCCTCTTTGACGCAATGTACTGCACCAAGCTGAGCCTCCCATTGTAAGCCATTAGACTTTCGTCAATGCTGACATCTCTTTCTAGCACATAGGTTTTCTGCAAATTTTGCAGAATCATCTGAGACACTTACCAAATTTTCTTGAGTTTTGGTGCAGAATGGGTAGTCTCATCAAATTCTTCATTGTTTGCAAAGTGCAGGTACTTCATGATGAGGGAAAAGTGGTATTCTGGCATGACTGTGGCAAAGAATGGAGTGGCAATCATTTTATTCTTGGACCAGTACCACTTCTGGGTGGGTTTGCCCACAACTCTCTGTAGGATCACCAAGCCCAAAAATAGCCAAATGTCATCCTTGGTCACATGTTCCCACTTTCTGCTTCTTGCAAACCTCAGGTGTGGAGCACCGTGTTGTTGTCCAGCGTACCTGCATAAAACAAAATAAAAAATGTATTTTAGGATAGTGTGATTATACACATTATAGTGTAAAGGTTGCAAGTAATATGTTAGCAAACACAGAGCAGTATATATGTTTGCATAAAAAAATGACCAAAAAATTTCTAAAAGTTCAAAAAGATAGCAAACACAAAGCAGCACATGTTTGCATAAAAAAAACTTAGCAAAAAATTTCAAAAAGTTAGCAAACACAAGAGCGGCTTACCTGTTTGTCTCTGCAACAATTTTTCATCGGTAAAAAACAACTTCAGGTATGCCAGGGGGTCGTTGCATTCAGCTTCAATTTTTCATCCCAGGTGCGCCGGTGAACGGAAATCTTGGCAGTGCTGCCTGGTCCACATCAAGGTCAATAGGACACCATGTGTGCACAGCACTGACCTCGGCTTCAGAATCATCGCTCAGTTCACTTTCGCTGTCCGATGACAAATTTCCTGGTGAATCACTATCACTCGGTTCCACAAGGGACTCCAAATTGCTATGGCTGTTCTCAAATTCCTCCAAAACAGCGCTTGTGCCGGCGAGATGCCGTTTGGATGCCATGCGGTCTCCAGCAAACAGTCAGGAACATCCAAGGTCAAAGACAAAGTGATGAAATGATACATTCAGGAAGTGATTTAAAGGCCATCAAAAGGTCAGATCAAGGTCAGGGCTAATAGTGGGCAAAATGTAAATCAGGGCACTGGGCAATGATGCTTGGTGCACTACAATATGTATTTGTACTTTCATTTCATGTTCTGTGTTTTTTACTGTAAAAAAAAAAATTAAAAGCAGATTACATAGCAATCTGCTTTTAAATTTCCCGCCCCCAGAATCCATTGCATCACCCGGCAGATGTCACATCTTGCTGGGTGATGCGGTGGGGATGTCCCGCCCCACTCACTCTGCTGAAGCTGCTCGCATCACCCGGAGGCTGATCTCGGGTGATGCGAGCAGCTGCAGTAAATTCCGGGGGTGATGCCAGCGGGAAATCGCCGCTGGCATCACCCCCAGAATTTACTATTGGTGATTGCATCTGCAGTTAGATGTCATGCACCATGCAGAAATCCTGCAGATGTGTGCAGCGGGGTGGCGGGGACCCGGGCGGCATTTAAAAGCAGATTACCGTATTTTTCGGACCATAAGACGTACTGGACCATATGACGCACCAGTTTTTTAGAGAAGGGAAATGAAGAAAAAAAAGATTCTGAAACAAATAGTGTCATGCTGAGAGTGGGAGGACGCCGGGAGCAAGATACAGGAGACACAGTCACTCCGGCTGCGCTGAACAGGAGACAGGAGAAAAGGCAGAGGGGGGGCTATACAGGGGGGACGGGACAGCAGCTGGGGAGAATACATTTTGATACATTTGGACCATAAGACGCAGGGACTTTTTCCCCCCACTTCTGGGGGGAAAAAAGTGCGTCTTATGGTCCGAAAAATACGGTACTTAGTAATCTGCTTTTAAATTTCCCGCCTGGCCACGCCCACTGACAGGGAAGCACCCCAGCATCACAGCAGGGTCGTCCGATCGCCGCTGGAGCGTGGAGCTAAGGTAAGGGGGACCCCCAAAGTTACCCCGAGTGTGACTCGGGGTTACCACTTTTTGCTGTTTTTTTCCACCCCGAGTCACACTTGGGATTACCGCTAGGGGGATTAATGTTGATGTGACAGGTGCTCTTTAATATTGATGTGACAGGTCCTCTTTAATATTCATGTGAAGGACAGGGGTATGGTATAGTATTATGTATCTTTTTATAATGTATCCTTTTATTATGTATCTTTTTACATGTGTTTGAAGGCTGTAGAAGCTCTACACAGTCCTGAAAAAACCCAGAATTTTTCCCCCATTGATTTTAATGGTGTTCGAATTTGACATTCGACCACCCAAATAATTTTGGTCGATTCGAGCGAATAACTGACGAATCGAATGGTGAGCTATTTGACCAACACTACTGCAGACATTAAAAGATCCAGAGAAGCATTCCCAGCTCTGTGATTTTACTGGTTGCAGTTTCAAGACTCCCCTGAATACAAACACCACCATGACCCTGCTTATACTCGACAGGTTTCTTTGTCATAAATGTGTTCTGTAGGTCTTTTTTACACATACTTTGTAATGTTATCAGCAGCTTGTATACTCATCGTATGGTTCATCTTTTACCCTCTTCATTCACACAATTAAGCCCTATGGACCTCAATGTCCACAATGTCAATAGACTCCAATTTCAATTTGTTCTTTAAACAGGATGGGGTGCACAATTTGTGAATATTGTCATTAGTATTTTCTTGCAAAATACCTATAAATAAAAAATATAAAAATAAAAGTCTGGGGTTCTGAGCAAAAAGATTGTCCCCATTTTTTTACAAGGCATTAAAGATCAACATTTAGGAACTAAGATCAATATAGGAGCTGTTCTCAAATACAACAATCACATTCTGCTTGCAGGAGTAAAATAAGCTCTGTGAATAATTACTCATAAACTACAATTTCAGTGCAAGTTACAACATCTTAATATTATACAGATTTATCTTAATTTTATTATCATACAGATTAGTATAAAACATTATTAGGCCTTTTAAGAGGAAATACACACTTAGAGAGAGCTTGCATTACAACAAGGCAACAAGCATATGTAGCAACTAAAGCTTCCATGTTCCTCTCATGAAAGGTTTTTTCCTTGCCACAACAAGGACTCAGCAATCAATGGCAGCATGAGATTGATCAGCTCCAAATCCCCTTCAGCTAATCAGTCCCAGTGCAGGGAATGCCAAATGGGAAAACACAGCTAAAGAGAAACAACAAAATGTGAAATAACAGCAATAAATGATGATAAAGTTTTCCTCTTGCAGAGCCTCTTCCTAAATAGATGACCAATATGAAGCTGGACTAAGAGCACCTTCCCTTGTGCTTAATGGTATTTGACAATATCTTGTCACATGATGCAGTCCTCAACCTTACAGACATAGAGGAAGACTAAAATAAGTGGTGTGCAACAAAATTTTATCGTCTATACTGAGTGAGATTTTTTTCAGGAAATATTACAATTTTTTTGTAAATGTAATGTGAATACATTTCATAGGATTTTATCTGTTTACATACAGTAGGTTTTTAAATATAATATTCATTTTTCAAATAAGTTTGTTTTTGGGTGTTATAGTGATGATGATTAGATGTAATAATATAATATAGAATATTTTTAAATATTTATATACCGTAATTTTCGGGCCATAAGATGAATCTGGCCATAAAACAGACCCAGGTTTAAGAGGAGGAAAACAAGGAAAAAATATTCTAAACCAAATTTTATAAAGAATTATTTAATAAAGTATAGCAGAATAATATTTAATGAGAGAAAGATTGCACATAGCACATTGCACATAGCACACAGCACATTGCACAATACACATAGCACTTTGCACATTGTACATAGCACATTGCACATAGTGCAGACATTGCACTACAAGACTATAGTGACTGGAAACCTACAGCTCACCTGTCATAGGAGAATGACATGCTGTACTAGAAAAAAATTGCTAACCTGCACTGCTCACACTGCCCTTCTCCTGCTCTCATTGCCCCCCTCCCCACTCCTCACTGTTACATGGAGCCTTCTCACACAGAAACACATCCCCAGCATCCCTATAAGCTGCTGCTAAATTCAGGGAGGGGGAAAGCAGGGTTTTTCGATTGATAGGATAAACTAGGGGTGGACGGGGTTTTTTTTTTGTAATCCGGGTAGGGGAGGGCTGGGGCCCCCTTTGGAAGCGCAGGAGGGTATTCAGGGACCGTAAGATGCACCCCCATCCATGCGTCTTATGGTCCAAAAAATACAGTAATAGTTTGGTAAGCAAGAAACACAAAATCAGCAGTTTTTAGGATTCCAGACTTTCAGATATTTATATATTTTGGGATATTCAAATCTGTATTTTTTTTAAAAAAACAACAGGAATAATAAAAAAAGGCACAGAAATGCTACTGCAGGCAAGTCTCTAAAAAAAAAAGTAGGCGCAAAAACGAACCCATTTTTAACTATTTTTAGGGATTGACTAAATGCTGTTAACCGTGGCAGTACTGCTTGAAAAAATGATAATTTGAACTTGGCCTAATTAGCAAGCCAATAGCCTCTGGTATGAGTTCTCTTTTTAAAGTTTGATAGGGTATGGTAGTAAAGCTGGGTCAATGGACATAAAATGTTCACTTTGGGTATCATAATTTAATGATAACTTCTTAAGGGGGAAAAGACTAGTTCTTCTTATCTTTGGACACCTTTAGGGCCTTGTCAAAGAGGTTTAGTTCACATCAAATAATGTTTGCAGTCTCAAACAAGTCAAAAGGGACGTAAAAGCCACTTAAAATAGAACATATAAAGGTCAGAAGGCGGTCAACTGAAGGCCAAATGCACCTGTCAAATAATTCTCCATTATCACAAATCCCTACAGCAGAAATGCTAGGACATGCACATTACAAACTAGTCATGCTGTCCATAGCTTGCATTTGTTTATTAGAAAGGGTAGAAATGTTTAAGATTTATTCATGTTTAACGTGTGAGCTATAAGTGCTGCTGTTATCTACTGAGCATTAAATTTACCAATGCATATTTTTTTCCCCTAACCATACAGTATATTTTGAAATGTATAAAAGAGGAGAGCATTTTTTACATAATTTATCAGAATATATATGTTAATTATGGTGTCTTCTCCTGCATTTTAAATCTGGGAGTTGGGCAGTGAAGTAAATTTACATGGGTTAAACTGCACAGACAACAGTGAAGCGGCGTTCAAGAAACCACAAAGGAAGGTAAAGAAAAACAATGCATTTTCTCTGTGATAGTCTTATCATTTATTATTTGTAGTACTCCTAAAATAATTTAAAAAAATGCAACAGAAAGTTGCAGAAAAGTCTGTTAAGAATATTTGTAGTATGCATAATATATATATATATATATATATATATATATATAGTTCTGAAGAGATTCCCTACTGTTCCAACAAAGTTAGTTGAGCATAAAAAAGTTTTTTTTATACAGCATTGGTCAGAAGTAATTTGAATGGAACTCTAAAGGGAATTATCAATGAAACGTGCACTTTAGCTCACAGTGATTTAATATTTAGAAAATGCTGTTACTGCTGAGTTTGTATTTTATATGTACTGTTATATTCAGTATGGAGTGTGTTATTTGAATAAATATTTGCAGTGTCTAAACTCGGCACAATCAAGAGTTCCCTGGTGTTAGCTTTCTGCTATGGCTTCAAAAATTAGCATAAAAATAATGATCCTGGTTACTCATAAATAGCAAAATGAATTGATATTCAGATGAAAAGATAGATATGATGTCACATTGTCAGCCTTTTTGTACACTTTTTACCCTTAATAAATTGGATCAAATTAACCTTTTTCAAGTAAAATAGGAAGCTGTCATTGTCAAAATGTGAAATTCCTGGCTCTCATGCAAACCTTCTTTCTTAAAAACTTTGTCCAACTAAAAAAATGCAAATATGAACTTCAGATTTTACTTTGACGTTCCTAATCTGCATAACTTTGCCTGTGGCTCCAAAGGTAGAAGAGGCCAGAGTATTAGGAGATGCTTATCTGGCCAGTGATCCCATGCTGTGCACTATCTTAGTATCAAACATTGTTTATTCTGTCAAGCAATGCCACTTGCAGCAGCAAGGAGAACAAAGACATTGCAGCAGCCCCTGCTTCCCTTTAGCTGTGCAGCCTAAAATTAATTTTATCAGCATCCCCAGCACACACCTTGAGGTTGTGCACAGCTGTAGGGGATTTTATGGGAAGGATTAGTTCCTGACTCAATCCTGCACTGTCATTAGCTGCTAGGGCCTTTCTGCTCACAGTCCCCAGTGCCTGTTGTAGCTTAACTAGGCTGACTTGCTGCTGGAGTGTGAATTTGTAACAGTTAGTGTTGCTGACCTTGTTAGTTTTTGATCCTGCAAGTGAATGCTGCCTGGACTAACCTTTTGCCTGTGACCCTGACTCTGCTTTTGTTTTGCCCTTGTATACCTTGTCTGGTGGACTGATTACTTGCAAATTACCTGTCTCTTGGTTCTCTGTCAGTCCCTGGCCAGACACCATCCCTGGCACAGAAATCTTGGGGGCAACCGTGTGCTGGGATGGAGCAACCAGACTCCTGAGGCAGAGAGCAGGCTTGCTATTCCTATATGGAGTGTGGTGTTAGATTGGGGGACTGGTGTCTGATGGGTACGGTTGCAGGAGTTGTGAATCCCTATGCTTTTTTCTAAAAAAAAAACTCTAAACCAGGGGTCAGCAACCTGCGGCTCTTCAGCCTCCTTGTTGTGGCTCCCTTCAGCCTTGACAAAAGAAAAAAAAGAATAACGGTCATTTACAGCGGCCGGCGTTGACACTTTGGGGTAAGGGGACACCCCCTCTCCTCCGTATGCATTGCGGAGGAGAGGGATTTACATTCTGGGGTGTCCCTGGTGGCGGGTGGAGCCATCAGCGCAGGACTCGAGAGTCCCTTGCTGATAGGAGTCCCGTGTTCCCAGGTGCTTACCCGGAAACAAACATCAAGGCGCATCATAGCGCCACGTGCGACACGGGACTAGGTGCATTTAAGGGCAGCTGTTCTTTGAGTGAAGATGCACGGCTCTTAAACTAACAGTGAGCAAGGAGCTCATGATGGAAACAAACATTTTTAAAAGTAAGTTTTCAACATCATAATGCATTAATTGATTTTTTCAATGTCTTTAGGTATAGAGGTATCTGATCATGCACTCCAATTTAATTACTTAATATCTGAATTTGATTATATATCCTCATGAATTTAATAACATTTTTTTTTAATTTGCCATTAAAGATTTTTCAGTTATGTATCAACTAATCATATATTAATCATCTGATAAGTTATGCATTGATCTTGGGATAATGAATCACGATAAACAAAGATTTAAATAAATAAGTATATTTACATATGATTTGGAATAATTTGATCACGATCACAGTGAATTTATTTAAAATAATTGATAATAAAATAAGATTAACTATGCCACTTAAGTAAAGCTCCACATTATTCTTGCATTCAATCAAAACCATTGTTTTATTTCTTTAAATGCTTTCCAAATTTGGAAAGCATTTAAAGATTTGTCAAATTGTATACTTTGTCCACAGGACTCAAAAAGGCCTGCATATTTCAGTGTTTAATTTATTTCAAATGCACACTGCACTTCTGTTTGTTGTATTCTGTTGTTGTTACAGGTAAAATTAAAAAAAAGATTAAAACTTTTAAAAGTTTATAAGCTGTGTTATGTGGTGCGTTTTCAGACAATTTTTCTTTATTGGAAGAGGGGCAAAATGGCTCTGTTTGATAGTAAAAGTTGCCAACCCCTGCCTTAGACCCAAAAATTCAAGCAAAGTAAGAATGCAGAAAACACATTTGCGCTATCTCCCTATAATTATGATTTACATATGTCAGGTAGTGTGTTTATGATGGGGATGTGTATCTTCAAGTACAAGAAAAGTTAAAAGACTGGCTGTGGTTGTAAACAGTTTTTGTACTGCTGGATCATAAGATGTTGGAGTCGGAGCCCCTCGACATCTTCCAATAAAAATCGACATTCACTGGTGAGAACAGGATCAGCTTGGAGTACCACCAATATCAGTTTTATCTAGTTTTATAAGCAGAAATGTTTTTTTTTTTTTAAATAAGGAATATTTTTCTATATACTTTTTTGGTCCACTTTATTTATATTTTATTTTAGTATGTTATTAACTGTTATTTTATATTGTTATGCTTTGGTGTGTGCAGTGCCTACTGGGCTGTCTAATAAGAAAGCCTAGCAGTAATATGTTAAAATGTCTATGACTATTATTGAAAAAGCTTCTAAAGATTGTCTGTTCAACCAACAACACCAGCACATAAAAAGAAAGAATAACACATAGTTTGTTGACTTTTCTTTTGTTAATATTTTTATTGAGGTTTAACAGTTGTAAACATTAATACATACAATTTTTTAATATTATTCGTCAATCAGAAAACTTCAGGTTACAAATAACAGTATGCTTGCAATAATATACATTTAGGCGCATAACTGAACTACTATCATCGTACAATAAAGTTCCAAATATCCACATATATAGAGGATTGTTGTTTTTTTAACATAATTGACAGACAAAAATTAGATCTCAGTACCCCTATTTAGGTGTAATGTCTTATTTACACCTCAGATATCTAGTGTTTAGTGTTTACTTTGTTGTTGACCTACAGTATGTTTCATTGTCATGTGTGTCATTACAACAAGATCAGATGAGCTCTTAATGGCCCTCAAAAAAAAAAAAAATTGAAGGCCTTTGAGTTTGGCAAGGAATTTAAAACTTTGGCAAACTATTTGAAATCAATAATTTTACTTTAGGAGAAATAAGTGGCATAGATTTCAAACTGTTAACTTGTTGCAAAAAGATGTTAGCAAATGTTGTTAGAAATCAAAGTTCCCAAAATCCCCAAATATTACATTGCGGAGCCTTCAGGTAATTTTGTCATCTGGTGTCAAAGTGCATGCATATGCAATCAGAATTTGCACCAATCTAAATTTAAAGCGTACCTAAACTCAACATTTTTACTTTACAGAGAAGGGTAGACAACCCTTCTATATAAAGTAAAAAAATTTTTTTTTTAAGTGCAACACCTTTTTTTTAAAAAAAAAAGAGTGCAGCATCACCTCTTTAGGTCTTGATGGCCGATTAAGACCTAATGGGAGCGCAGAGCCTCCTGGGATACCTATGGTATGGATCCTGTGAGGCTCTGGCTGCTCCATCTGCGCATGCCCTAATCCGCATGCACCATGAGATCGGCTCTCTTTTTTTTCCCCTTTACAGCAACTACGTAACCCAGTCTCACATCTGCACAGTGAACAAGATCGAAGAAACAGATGGAAGAGAAGATGGAAGATGGCAGCCGGACAAAGAGGAATTCCAGGACAACGCGGGACTGGATTGTGGGAAGGACCAGCGCCATCAAGGGATCTACGAGATTAAAGGTAAGTGTAATTTTTTCTTTTATTTTTAGTTTAGTTCCGCTTTAAGTAAATAGTAGAAAGTGCCTTTCTGTGGGCACTGAATAAATCCATTTTGAATAAAAATCTAATCTTTACACATTCAAATATGTTGATAAAGTCAACGATTTTTATGGTGTGTGTGAGGTGTCCATTTCACATGACACACATATGGGTGCATAAATTTACAATGTTTTATGCATCTTTCAATGCACATTCATTGGCCTTACTTCTAAATAGTAAAATGGATTGCAAAAACTTTTATTACAATATTTACTATTCTACAAATCATACACATATTCAACACTTTAACATTTATTCAATAAAACAGCTTGAGTCAGTGTCCTATTATGTTTAAGGTTTGATCTCTGCAAGTATGTACATAAATAAATGCCACACACTACATATGTTCGTACTGTTCCTGCACCATAGCATATAAGCTCTGCAAACCATATAATTTAAAATAAGGAATGGTATGAAATTATTTCAGAGCAGGGCTCTAATAAATTACTGTACTGAATGTTAGAGATCAGAGAGAGGTCAGCCAGTAATTATATAATTGTAGCAAAAATGTACCTATTATTAAAGTCATTTACTCAGTGAGTCAGATCATTCTTGTTGTTCCTGTACACAGAATATCCAGAATGTGGTATGGAGGTTGAGGATGTTTTTAAGGTTTCATCCTTGTCCTCTGAATGGTCTCCTTGGCTTTAATCTGTAATCTTACCACCATTAAGATAGCATTCCCCCAAAGAGTTCTGTCATCTGCAATAAATGTAAGAAAGAGGAAATCATGCAGTCAGTCCTCTAGCAAACAGTTAGTTCTTCTAGAATGCTCCTCCTACTTATTTTCTTTCACTCTCTTATAATTCAAACATAAATGTACACATACATTGTATATCATAAATACAATGTATTATGCCGTTGTTCTTGGCTACCAAATTTACAATACATTGGAGTTCTCAAATCTCCTGTCAAATACAAAAGGTCATCAGGTCATCGTTTTATTTAATGGTATTGTTCTTGGCTTCTAAATATTTTTGTTCAAAACAAAGCATAATTTCAAAGAATTTGAAAGATGAACATTTTAGAAAAAAATGGGACGCAGGCAGCACTTTACATTTTCTTCTACTGTTAGTCAGGGACAAAGGTTGGAGATAATAATGACAGACAAAAATCTTTGAAAAAAAGGACAGACAATGCTTGTTGAGGTGGCATTTTCCCCCATTCTTGGTCCCAAAATTTGCTTGTTTTTCTCACATTGGGCCTGATTTACGAAAGCCATTCAAGGCTGGAGAGGATACGCTTTCATCTGTGAAGCTGGGTTATCCAGAAAACCTGAAATGGATTTCTTAAAAGTCATTTGCTCTTTGTTAGCAAATGTTTGCAGTCCTGGACCAGATACATTCCAGATTTGCTGGAACACCCAGCTTCACTGATGAAAGTGTATCCTCTGCAGCCTTGGAGAGCTTTAATAAATCAAGCCCATTGTGAAGTGACATTAAAGCAATTATTTCCCTTGTGATTTGCAAGGTCAGGCCAACATGAGGTAAATGATGCATGTCTACAAATCCATATCTTACACAACAGGCAGGTAAGGTTGTTTAATTTTAAGCATAGCAGATTTGCGTTTTTTTTTAAAAAAAAAGCTTCCTATTCCTACACTTTTTTAAGTTCTGATATTTAAACTACAACTAAGCATGTAATATATATATTATATTGTGAACAAGCAGACATTTATCATTCAAAAAGAAACCCCTAATAAATCTCTGAAAATCAAATAATATGATATGCAAATATCAGGCAGCATATTGTTAATGTCAGTATATGTATAGGCTTGTGCATCCCTAGCCCCAAACCCAACAGACTCTAGACAAGCATTAGGCTGCCAAGCAGTTTATTTTGTTGTATTTTATGAACACATATCTTTTATCAACCTGACTTTGAACCTATGACTTCAACATCCAAGTTGTATGAGAGACCCACTAGAAAGGTTGATGATACAGTTTCCTCCTGAAATGTTGAAAATTGTTAGAATCAATTATTAGTCTTATCATTTCTAAAAAGGAAAACTTGCTGTTCACCAAAAAAAAAACAAAAACAGTATTTTATACACAAACAATACAATATTTCAGTTTGCTCACTATAAAAGTAGGGAAAAAAACAAAAAGATCACTGTTTTTAGCAGGGTTTTTGTTTCTTTCATTGTGGAATTATGATAATTCTGATAATTCCAAAAATTCCATTTTATGTTTTACCAGAAAGTATTCCTCACTTTCAGTGTCAGTGCCATAGGCTACAATGGTGTTAGGTGTTTTTTTGTTTCACTTTGTAAAAGCAGTGCATTTTATTTGCCACCTTTTCTAACTATTATTCTTAAGTTACATAATCAAGTGGAAAGTTAATTGTGATCGAATCCCCTGAATATATCCTTACAGGATAAATACTGCCAGCCCTAGGTACATATATAAAATAGACAGAAAGCTGAGGAAGGGCTTTAAAGGCAGAAAAACATAACTTTTACTTATACCATAACAAATAGAGAAATAGTTCATACAAAATAAATTGGGAAAGAGCCAATAAGGCACTAGACATAGTATTGCTACTGTGTTAAAATAGATTTGGACATAGATATACAAAAGAAACCATGGTCATTTCTGTTCTGATGCATTTTCACTATGTAATTATGTTTTGTTTCATTGATATTATTGTAACCTCCCCTGACGAAGTCTATTCGCAAAACACGGTTTCTATTGTATATCCATTTCTGAATCTATTTTAAAACAGTAGCCATATTTTGTTTAATGTCTTTTTACCCTTGTACATTTATTTTGTATGAGCTATTTGTTTATTATTTGTGGTATAGGTAGAAGTTATGTTTTAACTGCCTTTAACCTCCCAACCGTTAAGCCCATACTTTTCCGTGCAAAAAAAAGTTGCAATTATCGTTAACCCCGTACTTTTCT
Organism: Pyxicephalus adspersus; assembly: GCF_032062135.1. Taxonomy (NCBI): domain Eukaryota; kingdom Metazoa; phylum Chordata; class Amphibia; order Anura; family Pyxicephalidae; genus Pyxicephalus; species Pyxicephalus adspersus. Next base: position 90,772,748 of record NC_092862.1, read on the forward strand.
CACTATATTAAAATCTCACTTACCTGGTCCCGCTGTGCTCATCCAGCGTCGGGTCCGTGTTCCAGCGTCGTCCTCCAGCGTCGATCTCCCTCTCCAGCGTCGTCTATACCTTCTATACCAGCGGTACCGGTAAGATGCCGGCCGACATCTTGTGTTCCGCCGGCCGGCATCTTGTGTTCCGCCGGAACACAATCCAATACAAAATGAATGAATGAGTTTCAATTAA